>NW_021703781.1:46251337-46256172 GCF_005190385.1 Monodon monoceros
TCCATCCATCCATCCATCCATCCATCCATCCATCCATCCATCCATCCAACTTCTCCATAGAATGAGTGGCAGTAAGATGTGTTTTATGTTTATTTTTGACTACAGTGTGTGGTTGGATTGTTCACCTCTTAATTTTGGATTTATAGTCTAGGGTTTTGCTAAAACTCATAGGTGAGTTTGTTTACCCACTGTTTCTAATATTTGAGGAATTACAGAAAATGGAAATGAGGCCAAAATACTGGAACAAATTTCTGGACGAATTTGATTCTTTCACAAAAGAGAGAAGAGAATGGAATCTGCATACCAAAGACTAGTGCCCTTGAGACCAATGTTGGGAAGGATTCTAGAATAAATTATTGAAAGATAGTTACTGATCATTTAGAACAGGAAACAGTAATCACTCAAATTCTCAAGGGTTCATGAACAATATGTTCTTAAAAATAATTTCTTTTCTACCTGCTTTATTAAACAGGGTTCCTCATCAGACTTTGTTTCCTGAACAATTATATGCCACTCTACCTTTTCTTCTGCCATTTTTGGAGCTTAGAATACCCTTTTTATCCACTCTGGTCTCTTGAAAGTTTATTCATGTATTGAGATACAACTCAATGTTTTAGTGAAGCCTTCTCAACTCCCCCAGTCATGGTTAAGTGCAACTTCTCATAGAGTAGAGATGTATATCTCTTTTCCCTTCTTTAATTCTGTGTTACATTTTAGTGTTTACAAATCTGTTCTCTCTCTGTTTATTGAAGACAAAACCTGCCCAACTCAGCCCATGGCTCTCCTCCAGGACAATTGTGAACTTACGGCATGGTTGCTTTCTCCCAGAGTTCTATCATATCTTCATTTTCTTTCAGCTTCTCCTACTTGGTTAAAGTTAGCTGTTGAGTTACTCTTGCTCTTTCATTCTCTTATCTTCAAAGGGATGTACTGTGATAGCAAGCAGGTCCAACCTTGGTCAGAATCGCTATCTTCAGCAGAATGTAACTTCTATCTCCTATATCTCGTCTCTGTGCTAGAATCTGTAGCAGATACACACCAGGGACCCACATCTCCCATTTTCTCTCTGGCTGGGAAGCCTGCAGTTTGCTGCATTCTGCTGTTACTTTATCTTGATGGTATTTAACAAAGGTACATCCTCTGATTTAGATATATCTTCTTTACATCCAGGCTGTTCTTTGCTCCTCCTTACAAAAGCCTGTTTCTCTCAATCAAAATTGAGAATACCGTTCATTCACTCATGCATCCAGCAAACATTTATTGAGTCCTTAGTTTTTACTAGGCACAAAGATACAAAAATAAATAAGATACCTTTTCTGCTTCCTAAGAGCACTTTGACCTCTCAGAACGATAGATGCTCAAAAGGAACATTTCAATTTAGTGCTCTGAGCCAGTGCCAAAGAGAGGCACAGACTTCATGGGAGCTCTTGGGGACAGTTCTGACCCTGCTTGTGCAGTGAGGTAGGATAAGAGAAGGTTCCCAGGAGTTGTGATGTTCAAGCTCAGCCTACAGACGTGAGTAGATATTAGCCCTTAACAGGAATTAACTATGTAAAAGTGGAGGGTGAGGCGTGGTGGTGGGGAACAGTTCTTCTGGGCAGAGGCCAAGACATGAGCAAAGGCATGGAGGTAGAAACATCATGATGTGAGCTGGGAAATAGAAGCCATTGGTGTTGTTGGAATGTGGAGTTCAAGGCAGGGAGTGTCAAGAGTTGAGGCTAGAGAGTAAGTCTGAGATCAGATGTCATAGTCTTTAAACTCAACCAGAGAACTTGGCAGCGTTCTTGTCCTCAGTTCCACCCCAGCAATTCTCGGTAATAACTCTATCGTTATAATTCCTTCTTTGGTTTAAAAACTTAAGTTTTTTTCTGCCTGTTTTCCACAGATACGTAAAGCTGGAGCTGATTCCTATTGGCTGTTGAATTTTTTAGGAATATTGCAGGTTGATTGTTGAACATAGCCATTATTAAAAATTACATGAAATTAAGTTAAATACAAAGATAATAAATACTGAAAACTCACCACTTTCCAATTATTTTACTACATTTCACTGCACTGTATAGTGTCTGCACTCTTAAGATTATGTCTTTTGCTCCTGTGTGGTAGAAACACTATATAATGGCGTGCTGCTCTGTGTATCCCTTCCCAGCTCTGTTTATTACATCAAGTTGGTAGCTTGAAATTGGCCATGGTAGGAATATTTACACCACGGACATCAGCAAACACTGTGAGTCAGGGATTGATTTATTGTTCTGTTGACTGTCTAGACTTAAGAAAGTGAGGGAGCAAATGTAAATAATGCAGATTAAACATAAAAGTGTGTTTGTGTCTGTAGCCATTCCATTGGGAGTAGCGTACAAAAAAATTGGAAAATATTCTTCCAGTATCTGAAAATTATTTTCCAATTCAGCAAGGAAAGCACTCACAGCACGGACAAATGAGCAAAGTTCCAACATGTGTCTTTGTTGTTTTGCTTTTGTCCTTACTTGTTAACGTAAATGAAAACATCCACCAAAGTTCATTTCAGAACAATGCTCATCTGTCACCTCCAACCAGAGGTTGGATACAGATACAGGAGTTCCACAGAAATCAACAGAAGCATTTTGTCAATCAATTGGCTATACAGAATTTACAGTAAAGAGTATCATATATTTTATCATTATTTGTAAATGGTGAGCTATGCATTTTTATATACATAAAATTTATAATCAACTTTTATTAATATGTATTATATATACATTTTTTTCCTCAAAGAGCTGTTGTTAAACATTTTCCAACATAATTATAGCCTAAACTTATCCCTGACTGCAATCTAGCTTATTTTCTTCTGTTGGTCACTGAGTTCTGTCCCACAATTATTAATATTATTTTTCCTATGTAATACACAGAATTTCCCATTACATTTGGTTTTACAAAGATCTGGGCATTTTCTCTCTCTTACCTCACTTTCAGTTTCAATTACTGGTAATCACATTGACAACTCTCTGGGAAAATATATCTTCTCTCTCTTTTTGTGACTTGCATCATGGCCTTAGCCCAGCATTCTATTACCAGGTCCAGAAGATGGAAATTAATTTTACAACCCCTCTATGTAGCTAGTTGTTCATTTCCCACATTTTTTTGTTTCTTTTTTTTTGCGGTACACGGGCCTCTCACTGCTGTGGCCTCTCCCGTTGCGGAGCACAGGCTCCGGACCCGCAGGCTCAGTGGCCATGGCTCACGGGCCCAGCCGCTCCGCGGCACGTGGGATCCTCCCAGACCGGGGCACCAACCCGTGTCCCCTGCATCGGCAGGCGGACTCTCAACCACTGTGCCGCCAGGGAAGCCCATTCCCACATTTTTATCTCATGCAGATCTCCAAATCTCAACTCTAAGTTGAAATATATAAAATTCCACTTAGATTTACAAGTCCTCCAGCTTCCCTTCACGGACTTCATCATCCTGAGAGATGTTTTCTAAGCGTCTTATGGCAGAATTGGCAATCTTCCCATGAATCAGTAGAAGCAGGGAGAGGGTAACTGTCATGGCCTTTGTATTCTCCATTAGAGGGACAGCCACTAGGGGAACATGCCAGGTTTATGAGAACCAAATCTCTGTCATTCCAAGAAACCATCATTGAGGTCTGAGTGCTTCTTACTGCAGACCAAGAAATTAAAGCCTTCTGGTACCAGGCTTTTTGTCCTAAAAAGCATAAATCACTGCTTCCCCTCTAGGAGGTGCCAATTCTCCTGGACATACAGCTTCAGGCTGTTCTAAAGCTTTCTTGCATGTTTCCTCTCATCATCTTCTTGGTCACATCCTTCTACCCAGCACCCTCTCCCCAGGCTCCTGTTGTCATCAACTTCTTGGTTATTTTATGTCTCAGATTAGATGTCCTGTCCTCCAAGAAGTCTTCCCTGAGGGGTAGCGCTCCTAGGCACTCTGCAGCCCCCAGTATTCTGACTGGAGAAGTGCTGGCCTGACTTCTAAGGTGTCTCCTATGCTGCTCTGTGCGGGCGGAGACGGTGCCCCTTTTCTCTATGACTTTATTTCCAGCTCCCAGCGCAGGACCTGGTAAACGGTAGGCACTCAATATACATGTACTGAATGAAGCAACGAGTGAATAAATGAATGGTTTCGGGTCTGGATGAGGTTCCTCTTGATTCAAAGATCTATGAACTAAGAAGACAAATGTTCTGCTTTCTAACACATAATATAAAATAGTGAAATAATAATATATACTATTAGTGCGGAAGAAATCCAGCCATCACAAAAGGAGAAGACTGGTAGGTACTCAGTAATCACTGGTTTACTGCATTTCTGAAATTTCACTGGGCAGGTGCTGCCAGGTCCTCCTCCTCTCAGGGTGCTGAGGAGTTCTGGATTAGGCTTGCATCCTGTTTCCTTGGTGCGGCTCCCAGTTCATTGTACACTATAGCTCCTGGCTTCTCCCCCAGAGATCTTTCTTTTTCCATAAACCTGTTGGCCACTTCTGAAAATGGAATTGGAATATATCCTTTGAGTACATTTTTCGCTTTCTTCCTGCCCAGAGGATGTTGGGGACCCACAGACTCTTTCCCAACCTGAGTGTCGTCCGTCTCCTTGAGCTCAGGCTGGCAGTGTCTATATCAACACACCTTTTTGTATATTTGTGGGTTTTCTACATATATGATTTGAGTTTACTCTGTGTGCCAGAGATCACACCAGCACTCCTTGTTTGGGTAGATTTTTCTCTCTGGATTTAATTATTCCTATCTTGGTCATAATTGGTTACTGTGGGGCTATGCCCTAAGCTTTATAGAAGCATTTTGTGTGTGTGTGTGTGTGTGTGTGTGTGTGTGTGTGTGTGTGTGTGT
>NW_021703781.1:46256182-46258167 GCF_005190385.1 Monodon monoceros
GTGTGTGTGTGTGTGTGTGTGTGTGTGTGTGTGTGTGTGTGTGTGTGCAGTTGAGAAGATACTTTGTTTCTTCCAGAGGATTTTAGGAGGGCTGTGCAACCAAATTATTGATTTCATCTTTACCCTGAGGGCGTGTCTAACTAGTGCCCTAGATCTTTGCCCCCAGGATTTCTCTTAATTTGAGAATCTTTTACTGGTTGGAGAGGCTGGATAGGAGAAACCCATTTATTTTTCAGATGAGCAGCTCCCTGCATTTCTAGGCTATGCTCCCTCTCAGTTTTGTTTGCAAGTTTGCTAGTTCTTGCTTGCAGTGATCTCCCTCTTGTAGATACCGGATCATAAACATTAAAAGCAGCTAGCTGATGCTTTCAGCATTGTGTCTAGATACCACCTTGGACAAGTTCAAAAGCTTATTATATACCTTTTCTATCTTCCAAGTGACCACAGGTGACAGTTTAACCAAATGTTTCATGTCTACGTAATGCAGACCACAATTTCTTTAGCCTCATACATTTTTCTAACCACTTCTCCAGCCTTAACACTTTCTTTGCCACTTTCCCAGCCTGTACACATCATCTAGTTCCAAAGTTAATGCCTCATAATTTAGGTTTTTTGTTACAGCAGGACCCACTTCTAGGCACCAATTTCTGCATCGCTTAGCTATTGTTATGTAACAAACCATCCCCAAACTCATTGGCTTAAAATAACAATCAATTATTAAGTTTTAATTATACATGGCTCTGATCCACATGGCAAAGGGAATGGCTACAGAGAGGGGTGTTGGGTTGTCATTAAAATAATCTACCCCAAAGATTAAGGCTTTTTACCTTGGAATTATAGAGAAAATATTTTTATTTGTTGAATAATGGTGATATTTTCTCTTCACACATTAAAAATAAGTGTTGATAAAAGCACACTGCTTTCTTTCCAAAAAAAAAATCAAAAGCAGGTTTTTCAAGTCTGCAAAAATCAGTATGTGAAGGGAACTGTGGTTTAAAAGTTGTAAATCCAAGTTTGAAGCAACTAAGATTTAGACAAGCTCTTACTTCAGAGGGTAGAGAACCAAGCAGGGGCAGCTCGATGGAGGAAAATCTCTTTATTGGCAAAGTCACTGGAGGAACCAATGTGTTTTCTTTCTGCGAAGGCTTATGGAAGAAACGTATAGAGCTTTGAAGTCAGTTGAACCAAAACCTTTGGGGAAATTACTCAATAAGGCAGAGACTGAGAATGCGAAAAAAAATCGGACCTGGTAGGAAAAGCTTCAGACCTGTATAACCTTAAGACCTGGGGGCTCTGTGGTAGAGTGAGTGAAAGAATGCAATTTAAGGCCTCTACCCTTCAGTGCTCTGCAGAAAAGGAAGAAACGTTAGAGTTCATAATGGGAAGAAGGGTTATAACTACAACCTTTATACTGAATTTTAAAAATATCGCTCTTTGTATTACTTTTATAAATATAATAATTAGCTAATATTTGCATACTATGAAATGTTTTTGCCAAAACATTGTTGGAAAACAGGTGCTCCATTCTTTGTAATATAGTGAACTCATCAGGGGAGGCAGAACTCCTCTGGACTCAGTGGTTTAACATAATAGAAGTTCATTTCTCACATCACATCACAGCGTCAGTGGATAGAAGGGAGTCACTGCCGGGGCGGTGGTCCGGGAATCTGAGCTCCTTCTGTCTTGAAGCTCCACCCTCTTACGGCTCCTTGTCGTTTTCTTTTCAGTTGGAAGATGGTGGAAAAGTGTGCAGTGGTTTGAAAACGGCCACATATTCTTTGTGGTCTTTTTATGTGCACACAGCTCATATGTGCTTGATGAGGTGGCCTTTATTCCCTCCCCCTTGAGTGGGGACTTTCCTCTAATGAATAGAAAAATGCAAGTGATGGTGTGTAGCTTCGGAGATTAGATCATAAAGGCGCTGCCGCTTCCTGCTCGCTCTCTCTCTCTCTCTCTCTCTCTCTCTCTCTCTCTCTCTCTCTCTC
>NW_021703781.1:46258177-46349151 GCF_005190385.1 Monodon monoceros
CTCTCTCTCTCTCTCTCTCTCTCTCTCTCTCTCTCTCTCTCTCTCTCCCTCTCTCCCCCCGCCTGTTCTTCACTCTGGGGGAAAGCCAGCTGCCGTGTGACAAGGACACTCAGGCAGCCGTGTGGAGAGAGAGAGCCACATGGTGAGGAGTTGAGGACTTCTGCCACTTTCCAGCAAGGAAATGAGACCTCCTGCCAATAGCTCTCTCAGGGAGCCACCTGGAAAGTGGATCCTGCAGGTACAGCACGTCTACAGATGACACGGTCCCAGGTGATGGCTTGACCGCAATGACCTCGTGAGAAACCCTGAGCCAGAAACACCCAGGAAAACCACTCCCAGATTCCTGGCCTTCAGAAATTATGTGAGATAATAGATGTTTGTGGCTTTAAGCTGCTAAGGTTTAGTTACACAGTAATAAGTAACTAATACAGAGAGTGAAGGATTGTACATGGGAGGGTTTTATATTCTGGGCCCACAAGTACCATAAACTACTTCCTACCCCATTCAGTTGGCTAGAGTGACTATGATCACACCTAACAACCCAACTGCAAGAGGCTCGGGAAGGTCGTCTAGCCGTGGGCCTGGAAGGAAAGGACAACTTGGATAAACAGCTAGCCGCTCTCTGCCATGTTCAGTGAATTTATATTTGGGAATGTTTGCATCACAGGGAGCTGGTGGCTGTTTATCCAAATTCAGACAAAATTCTTAGAGGAAATAAGTAGAGTTTTTGAAATATTAGTATTTATATTAGCCCCTGTTATAGAGTGATGCCAGGGATCTCTGAAGTTACTCAGGAGAATATTAAGAGGCTTTGGTTTGTCTCGTTTACTAGAGCTGTCACCACCATCAGAAGCGATAACAGTAATACCACTGCCAACAATTAACATTATCGAGCACCCATGCATCGTGTGAAATTATTAATCATCACAACAGTTGAATGAGGCAGGGAGAATTATCTCAGTTTTACAGATGGAAAAATGAGACACAGAGAGCCTAGGTAACATTCTCAGAGTCTCACAAGCATTTGCAAGCTCTTTAACCCAAGTCTGTATTTCTCCAGCGCTAAGATGCTTGACCTCTAATCAGGGTCAGCAGGGCCTCGAAGGGAGGGTCTGAGCTCGGCCAAGTGTTTTTAGTGGATGGTGTGGGAGGGGCTTTGACATGCCATCCCAGGCAGGGGGAATGAGGGTCTGGCACACACTTCTGCATTGAGAAGTGACATGAGGGCACTGGATGCTTCCAATAAATCTATCATCTTAAAAGCAGGTAGGAAGACGTAAACTAGCTGCATAAAATTCCAACTTGGCCAAATTCACATGTTTTTTCTTCAGCACATTTCCAGGTAGGATATCTCTGAGCCTCAGTTTCTCCTATATAATACCAGGAATAAAAATACCCACCAGACGGGCTTGTTGTAAGGTTCCAGTGACGTGATGTATGCAAAAACATGTGGAGTATTTCTTGGCAGCACTACAGATTGTTTTCAAGTCCTTCTGTTACCAATGCCATTATTTTCTGGGGGAATAGAGGGCACGTCTTGTTTATCATTATATATCCTTCGTGCCCAGTACAGTGTCTGGTAGGGTACAGTTCTGTTGCAGGCACAGGTGAATAAGGTGATAGAATCCTTTCTTCTTCATTCTCCCTGGGAGTGAGGAACTCACTCTGAGATGTGTAGTACAGTGATCATCTCTTCCCTTTGGGAGCTGCTCCAGGGTTCACAGAGTGCTTTCACACACACAGTCTCCTGGCAGGTCCCCACCGGGACATTGCCACTGCCCACTCCTGCAGAGGTGGGAGGCAACCCTTATTAAAGTACTTTGTCCAATTCAGGATTGAAGAAAATCTAACGAACTCAGAGAGTGCCCAGAGGAGAGCAATAAAAATGGATTAAACAGACCTTCGGAAGAAAGGTTAAGAGAATTGGGATTATTTCAGCTAGAGCAGCTGGTGGAGGGAATAATAAATTTTCAAGAAACAAAGGAATATCTTGCAAAACTTTTTCTTTTTTTAAAAGAAGTGGTTACCGTGGGCTATTCCACTGAGGACAGCAGAGAAGGCGTATTTATGACTTTTCTGTTTGACATTACCAAGCAGCCTCTCTCACCCTCTCTGCCCGTGGGATTGTATTGGCCACTTGCTCTCTGAAAATTATTGCTTTGGGACATTCTCTCGAGAGCGTTGTGAGTCTTAGGTACTGTGAGGTCACTGGGCAACGTAGAGAGGAGACATTTGTACTAAGTAAAAGGTTAGATTATATTCATCCCCTGACTTGGAACTTCCAAAGGAGAAGACTGTGAATCCAATTAACCAGAGGCCACTAAGACGTTTATAGACACGACACCTCCCTTCTTTGCTGACCTCCCAAGACTTTTCAGGGCTAACCCTTACAAATCTTGCTACATTCCATAACATGTGCAGGAGTATCCTCCTCGTTTTATTCTTGTTCAATTATCTTGTGATATTTATGGACAGAGGAAGATTTCCTAGGACAGCAGCAGGAGCTCAGAAATGGATATTAGCACTACCACTAGGACCATGATATTCCTTGTCTAAGCCCTGAAGTTAATTTATGTTAACTTTACGCAGCTTAATAACATAGCAGATGTTTGCTGAGTGCATTCTATATGCCAGGTGTCATGTTATGCACTGGGGATACATACAGTGGTGAGTTGTATATATGTGACCCTTGCCAACACAGGGCCTAAGTACAGGCCAGAGGGGATACAGACAAATCTAGAGGCAATTGCAGTATTGTGAGATCTGTGCTGTGAGACCATATGAGGGACCCACCTAACCCAGAGTTAAGTGGTCAGGGCAGGCTTTCTGGAGGATATGATGCCTGAGTCTTGAAGATAAATAAGCATTATTAATTATCACTAATTTCTTCTTGGGTCGCAGTATCAGGCCATATATCTCTTATTTTGGAAATGGATGTCGTTACCTAAACCATTTGGTCACCCTTCCTCCCCCCCACCATTTATTACTTTTTGTTTTCTTTTTAAATATTACCTTCATGATCCATCACCTACATGGTTTAGGGATGAAGAAAGTCTCCAGGTATAGTTAACCCAGGTTAAATTAATGTCAATAATTATATGCCAAGAGTTAATGCTCTCTCCTGAAGCACTTTATTAGTAAAACATCTAGGCAGCCCATATGTTAATGAACGTCTGATCATGACATTCACATAGGAAAGAACATACACTCATTTGAACCAGAGAGAGCCCACAGTCCGTTCAGTGAGCCCAGAGTACTGACTTGGCATTGGGGCACCATTAGTTTTTAATTATTTTTTGTTTAATAACAATCTGACTGTTGGACTTCCCTGGTGGCGCAGTGGTTAAGAATCCACCTGCCAGTGCAGGGGACATGGGTTTGATCCCTTGTCCGGGAAGATCCCACACGCCGCAGAGCAACTAGGCCTGTGCGCCACAACTACTGAGCCTGTGTTCTAGAGCCCACGAGCCACAACTGCTGAGCCCACATGCCACAACTACTGAAGCCCACGCGCCTAGAGCCCGTGCTTCACAAGAGAAGCCACTGCAGTGAGAAGCCCGTGCACCACAACGAAGAGTAGCCCCCGCTTGCCACAACTCGAGAAAGCCCATGCGCAGCAACAAAGACCCCACGCAGACAAAAATAAAAATAAATAAATGAATTTATTTAAAAAAAATCTGACTGAGGCCACAGTGTAATGAAAGAACTTTTTGGAATTAAATTTGAGCTGCCCCAAAAGTTAAATAATTAATTGCATTCAGTTTGGAGCGAATATACAAAGCGATGAGTGCCCAGCTCAGGGTGGTTTCCCTTCTTTGGGACGGTGCCAACACAGAGAATGGCCTCCAGTGGCTGTGCGTCTACACTGGCTATAGCTGGTGGATCCAGGGCTGACACCTGTCCAAGCTGGGCCAATCCCATTCCATCTTTGGGAGTTTTGAGTTGGGACAAGAAAGGATATGAATCAGTCTCTCTCAGCGGCAGCTGCTGCAGGATACAAGTGTTGGTCCCTGCTGATGACCACGTGACCTTCCCTGGCCTGCATGAAAAGGATGTGCAGAGAGACCCAGGCAAAAATGACGGAGAGAGAGAGAAAGAAAAGGAGAGGGGAGGGGGTGGGAGGAGAGAGAGGAGAGAAAGGGAGGGTGAGCATTTTAATGGCAGTAAGTGCTTGGCTCCCATAGTTCCCAAGGTCCAGTTATTTGTGCGTCTGTCTTGCAGTTTGGTTATATGAGATAGGCCAGTATTCTTTTAATAAATTCCTTGGTCTGCCTAACCTACGTCAAGGTGGGGTTTTGTTCCCTGCCACTAAGTGTCCTGCTGAAGACAGGTCTGCAGTGTAGGTGGTTAGAAACCTGCTAATTCACCGCGTGGTGACAGATGGCCGTGGGACAGAGCACAAGGCTCTCTGACCTCCTGCTTTGTAAGCTTTCCCATTAGGAAATCTTTGGCAGCTTGAAGAGTCTTAAGAGACCACACGCTTGGCTCAGCTGCTGAGGTTCTATTCTGTACCTGCATCTGAACCTCAGTACCAGGCTGCATGCTCTCAGCCATCACCTCCTGTGGCTGTGTCTAGGGGCTCTTACTAGGAGGCAGTGCTATGCAGTAGTTACCCACTCAAGTTCTGGAGTCAGATGGGCCGTGCTCGGGAGTCCAGCTCTGCTGTTTAGGGGCGGCAGGTGAATAGCCTTGTGCTAATGACTCACTCCTCTCAGCCTTGGTTTTCTCATCCATAAAATGGAAGCCTCACTTGGTGGTGTCAGGATTAAAGAAGATTTTCACACAGAGTATTGGACAGAGCACCTGTCATATATTAACCGCTCAATAAATATTAGCAGTTATTCTGATACAAGCCAAGTCTACAAATAGGAAAGAAATGTGCTTGCCCACTCAGCTGGTATAAGGCAACGGATGAAGTCAACTTTTCAGACACATAGAGTTTCTCTAATCCTGGTATAAAAAATGCTTAGACAGTGCTTTAATGTCTCGGAAGAGACCTGAACAAGATAAGGGCAAATTGTGATTGCATTGCTGCTTGTGACGTAATCCGACGGTCTTGCTTTCTCAACTACCTTTGGGAAAACCATAGCAAAAACCTCCTGAAACCATTCAGTGACCTTGCTATACTATGCCTCACTTCATCCAGGAATTCCGTAGATCCTCTCCAGGGGGTTTAATTACCCAAACTATGCAAAGAAACTGATTATAACAACCCAAGGTTGCCCTGAAGTTGCATTTATGCTCAACCAGAAAGGTTGTAAAATCTTCCTTGCTCGTAGCTCTTGCTTATTTTCATATGGTTTGAGGTAAAGATTGCTGCTGATTGTAAGAAGAGTTTAAAGTCAGATTTATTTCTGTGTTTGTTTTCTTTTTCTGCTCTGAGACCTCTCTCTCCACCACACTCCCTGACTCCCTGGTTCCTGCTCCCCTCAATTTAATGAGAGATTTGAAATAATATAGCTGTTGAGAGTGGCTTAAGAGTCAGATATATCCAAATTTCAACCCCAGCTAAAACAGAGTGACTTACTTCCCCTTGTAAGTACATAATACGTGTCAATAAATGAGAATTATTGCTAATTATTGAATTTTCTCCTATTTCTTCTATGAAAACACCAAAGTGATGATCTAGAACTGTGGTCTGAGGATAACTTCCATCAGAATTGTTCTTATGAAAAATGTAGACTCCTGGGTCTCACTCAGGGGAGACTGTAGGGAAGGGACAGAGGAATCTGTGTGACAAGCCCACCAGATGATTCTTGTGCACATTGAATTCTGAGAGTCACTGAGATTATACTTGAAGATGCCAGAGGTGCAGTCCATGTGTTACCTTTCTCGGTGGTATTTATGTTTTGATCTAACCTCTGACAGGGGAGTGAGAGATTTTGGGATTGTGTCTCAGGCATTGATGATCAGGAGTGGAAAGCTTTATGAGCTCCAGGGATGTCTAGTCCCCTGAAATCACACTGGGTTCACATGTAAGGTCAGCCTCAAAGGTAATTCTGTTTTTGTTGTTTGAGCCCTTAGCCTCTTAGCAGTGATGCCCAAATGTGGATGGTACTGACCCCCGCCCCTCTTGGGCATTTGGGAATGTGTTGGGAGGGTTGGTTACCAGAATGACTGGGGTCGGTCCAGAGGTGCAAATGTCCTGACATGGATGACGTAGTTCTGCCAAGTGAGGAGTGTCTTGTCTCATAGGACATCACATCCCGGCTGAAGGTCAAGGGCAAAGGGAGGCAAAAGGGACAGTTTCCATCACTGCTCACTTGTGATGGCAGAAGCCCTTTCCCAGACCACCTGGAAGCAGAAGACATAGGTGTGCTGTGCTACCTGAGACCTGTTTTGCTTCTGCACAGACGTGCCTCCAGCCCCTCTTTGCCTGGATACCTTCCACGTGCAGGCAGCTCCTCCCTTCTGGACCGTAGGAGGTGTGGCTATTACTGGAAATGTCTCGATCAGAGCGAGGCAGAGTAACCATAAAGCTAATGAAGCTTGGGCTTCAGAGCTCTTTTTTTGCAGAGACTCCTGTGGGTACTGAGAGCTATCGAGTGGGGATGGCCATCAGGAAGCTTGTCTGTACAAGCATTTCTGATCAGTTGCCTAAGGAGATCTCATAGGAAATGCACCTGGATCTCTAGGGTGCCAGTAACTTGTGATTTATTTTCTCATTCTAAGCAAATATTTACTTCTGTACCTAGTTCTGTACTTGTAATTTTGCATTTGTTTTCTTAAAAAGCTCCTTTTCTCCAAATTGTATAAACTTTAGACTCTTAAAACCTGGATCTGCCCTCCCTCCTGATTGGGGCTTATTAGTTCTCTAGATATACGTTTTGGGGAATAGATTTTTCACATGAATTTAACATGAAGAGCCCAGGGTAGTGTTTGGGGCCACAAGTGAAGTGAATATTGTGCTCCATCTTTCATTGGTCAAGAATGGTCACATGGCAGTAAATGCCCCCCTCCCGCCCCTGTGTTTCCAGGTGCTGCCTCAAGACACTCTCAGGTTGCACCTGTGCAGGCTGATTGACCACGCCCCCCCACCCCACCCCCCGCAGGGACTGGTCAATGGCTGAAATAAGAGGTGAGGTCAAGCCAATTGACGTGATGCAGCAGGGCTGATAAACACATCTCCTACATAACCATCACAGCAAAGTCAATCAGGATGGTTCCCTACAGCTATGTATCATCCCACTCCAAAGTTAGCTCTATTGAAGAAGATTCCAGTTCCCAGGAGTCATTAAAAAAATCAGTAGCACCTGGTGCATGACTCGTCCATCTATAACCTAAGAGTTGGCTGCTACTGAGTAGCTGGTAAGTCTTTTGACAGATAATTCTATCTAAGGATAGAAAGGGAGATGTGAATTAATTTGCTTCTCTCAAAGAAAAATCATGTGTTGACTCTTTGGCCCAATTACTTTTGGAGCATTTTATCATCAACTTTGAGAAGCTATTTGGCATTGACTTTCACTTTAATATTCACTCTGCTTTTTCAGAAATTTTCCATCAAAATAACTGTAATTTTCAGAGAAGCTCTGTTCGACTATTGAGATTATCCTCACTTCTTTTTAAAAGACCTCTGTTCTCTTTCTACCTCTGTGTGCTATAGACAAACTGACCTTGAGCAAATCTTTTACCCTCTCTGGGCTTCAGCATATTTTTGTGTTAAATTTAGGTCAGTTCAGTGGTTCTTACACATCAGTGTACATCAGAGTCACCTAAAGGGCTTGTTTAAACATGGATTGCTGGCCCCAACCCTTGGGTTTCTGATTCAGGTGGTCTGGGATGAGGCTGAGAACTTGCAAGTCTAATCAATGTTCAGGTGAGGTTGCTGCCGCTGCTAGTTTGGGACGGCACTCCTGCAAACCCTGGGCTAGACAAATAGACCCTAACGCTGACTGCTTATCAGAATCATCTGGGGAACTTCTGACCAATGAGGATGCCTGAAGCCCATCCCTGCCTGCCTCAGAATCTCTGGGAGTCTGGGCCAGGACCAGGGTGAGGTGAGTAAGGCACCCAGGGTACAAAAATAAGGATGCACTCACTTAAAATTTTTTTTTCTTTTCCATTATGGTTTATTACAGGATATTGAATATAGTTCCCTGTGCTATACAGTAGGATCTTATTGTTTATCCATTCTATATATAATAGTTTGCATCTGCTAATCCTAAATGCCCAATCCTTCCGTTTCCCCACCCTCCTCCCTCTTGGCAACCACATGTCTGTTCCCTATGTCTGTGAGTCTGCTTCTGTTTGGTAGATAAGTTCATTTGTGTCATATTTTAGATTCCACATGTAAGCAATATCAGATATTTTTCTTTCTCTTTTTGACTTACTTCACTTAGTATGATAATCTCCATCCACGTTGCTGCAAATGGAAGATGCAGTCACTTTCAGTGTCGTGCAAGTGCAGACCCTAAGAGCGAGTGCTTCCTTAAATTTTGCACCGTGGACACCTCACTCATCTTCCCTCAGCTTTGCCCCTGTTGGGACTACAGTTGAAAATTTGTATGTAATGCATCAGACTAGCTGCCACACAAATGTCTCTCCAAAGCTTGCTGGAGTGACAAGAGTGTGGTAGCCTTTTACCTATTTATAGATTAGGCTATTTCTTTCAATAACGGATATTGGCGCAGTGATATTTCTAGGGCTAAAGAGTCACAGGCTGTGCTCTTAATAACTGGTTTCAGCTGAATTCCTTCCTTGCGCAGAAACTTTGAGTTACTCAAAGGGGTTAACTCCTGATGAACCACTGACCTATACTGGGAAAATATAGAGTGCAATAGAGGGACTGTTGGAGTCGGAGCTGGGGAGATGCTCTCTGCAGTAACCCCTCTTTCCTTGCCATTCATATATGTGCTTGCAAATAATATTTAGTGATAGCATATCACAGAGGCAAACAATGCTTCTTTTTTTCTTTTTCCTAAGAATAATTTATTTTGAAATAATTTCAAACTCACAGAAAAGTTGCCAGAACAGTACAAAACGCTCCTGTTTCCCCATCATCCAGACTTTCCAAATGATAATATTTTATTGCACCTGCTCCATCACGCTGTGTTCTTGGTCCAGGATCCCATCAGGCACATGTAGTATATGTAGTGTTCAGGTCTTTTGAGTCTCTTCGAGTGTGGAAGAGTTCCTTGGTTTTCCCCTGTCTTCCGTTTCCTTGATGGTTTTAAAGAATACAGCCCTTTCATTTTGTAAGATGACTCTCCACTGTCTGATATTTCCTCACAGCCAGGCTCAGGTTGTGCATTTTTGACAGGTGTCCCCCACAGAAGGAACCCCTTTGCAGGGCATCATATCGGGGGCACTCTCTTGACTGGTCCCACTACTGATTATGTGAACCTTGATCACCTGGTCATGTTGGTGTCTGTCAAGTTTCTCCACCAGTTTTCCCTCTGCACTTAATTAGAATTTTCTGGGAGGTATTCCAAGGTCACACTAATATTCTTCCGCTTCTATGGTGGTTGCCAAATGGTGATGCTCCATTTCCATCACTCTTTCTACATTTATTAGCTGCCATTCTACTGAAAAGCTGAGCTTATACATGGACTCATTGTGTATTAGTCAGGGCTCTCCAGAGAAGCAGAACAAATATCTATCATCTATCTATCTATCTATCTATCTATCTAGGAGATCTATTATATGGTATAGGCTCATGTGATAATGGAGGCTGAAGAATCCCACAATCTGCCATTTGCAGGCTGGAGACACAGAAAGCCAGTGGTGCAGTTTGGAGGCCTGAGACCCAAGGGAGATGATGATATAGATTCTTGCCCAAGTCTGAAGACCTGAGAACCAGGAACACCAAGGAGGGCAGGACAAGATATCCCATCTCCAGCAATCAGGCAGAGAGAGGGCAAATCCAACCTTCCTCTACCTTTTTCTTCTGTTCAGGCCCTCAGTGAATTAGATGGTGCCTACCTGCATTGGGAAAGGCAATATGCTTTACTCAGCTCTCCAATTCAAATGCTAATCGCTTCCCAAAGCACTCTTATAGACACACCCAGAAGTAACATTTAATTATATATCTGGGTACCCCATAGCCCAGTCAAGTTGATACGTAAAATTAACCACCACACATGGATTCCTGTTTTATTTAGTGGTTTGCAATTTGTTACTTTCATTATTTATTTGATGCTCAAATTTTCCACAATTTGAACAGTGGGAGCCTCTTAATGATGTTTCCATTATTCATTGACTATTTTCTTACTTTCTGGCACAAAAAAGGATGCTCCAGGCTCATCTTGTACTTTCTGTGTCTCAGCCCAGAAATGAGCCATTTCTCCAGGGACACACTTACATAGTCCCCCAAACTCCCACCAGATAGCATTTATAAATAAGAATTACATGGTAAGAATTCATATGTTTCTAAATTTTAGCACAAGCACGTGCTAAATGATAAAAATGATAAATGATAAAAACTCAAACCAAATGTATACTTTAAAGGAAATGAGAGCATAGGCCAGAGAAGAGTTTTTATGGCCATGGCTTCTTTCTCCTTGAGTTATACCATCAGCTTACAAATGTGCACACCTCCTAGCATTTTATTTGCACCCTAAATCCTTTTAGGGTTAACTCGCATGTAGTCACTGGGTTTCCTTCTTTTCCTGGGGCTTGTTTGATGGCCTAGATTGAGGAGAACAGTACTGGCTGTTGACCTCTCAGTATATCTCCATTGAGATCAACTAGAGGAAGCAAAGTGAAGAGTTCAATCCGCGTTGCTGGTAGCTAAAGAAGAATCTGGAAAAGGCCAGCTTAATTCCTAATGAAACCAAAGATGGTGTCCTGGGAAAGAAATCTGCTGATAACCTGTTATTCCGGTGGTATTCTGAGAAGTTCCCATTGTTTCCCCCGCTGAGCCTCCTTGCCAAAATAATTAACTTGCAACCTGGGAATTGCAGTAGGGAGACTGGAGAGAGAGATAAGACATAATTGCTTCCTGTGAATTTTTGCTTTCCTGAAAAGATTTCAGGCTTTGCAAAGTTCTCTGCTATTTTTAAATGTTCTCATTCTAATGAGAAGCAGACCCTGTGTCTTGTAATGGTTGAGTGGGTATGGTAATTGCATTGCAGTAAATAGCTGAGGTACTCAGCCCATAAAACTGACCTATGACCCGCTGTGCTCTTGCAACAGGGGACTCTTTAATAGCAACAGATTTTAAGGGGCTGGTATTCCTTTGGACCATTTCTTCCAGGTATAAATAAGGAAAAGTCTACCTTAAGGGCCCTGTGTTGGATATGAGTAATTTTATGTCTTTGCTAAGATGAGTGTTATTATCCAGAGAAAATTATGCTGACACAATTTAGGCAGAAATGATATAGGAGATAGTTGGAAAAAATCAAACCTTTTGTTTTTCCAAGCAAGAAATAATGTGGTATTACTAGGAGGAAAATAAACTGAAAAATCACAGTTTTTAAGAACACAGCTCTCTCTAGACTGTGGCAGAAGAATACTGGGATCCTCAGATTTATGAAATAGATATGTGGAGATACATTTCATATATATTCTTTCCTCCCTAATTTCCATTATTGACTGAAGGTGTAAGCTTATAGGAAAAGAAAAGGTCATTCATAGGACCCAGTTCACTTGCATTCAGATGTTCATGTTCAGGGCATGGTGCAAGATGGAATGAGGGACGAGATAGATGTATACAATCTAGCTGTGCCCCTAAATAGCTTATGATCATGGAGTGGGCCAGAGGGGTAATAAGTATGTATCTGAATGCAACACAAAGCTCAGTGTGAAACAAGCTCCAGGAGTAGTACAACTCAAGGGTGACGTGGGTTAAAGAAGAGAGGAGTAGTTAGATGGAAGTGTGTGCGTATATGTGTGTTTGTGTGTATAGGAGTTGTCGACTGAAAAAAAATGCACAACCTATAAGTTGAGAATTATGTTTTGTTCAGTGGACAAAACTGAGGACTTAAGCCCAGACACAGCATCTCAGGATTGAGTCTGAGGGACGGCTCCCAAGAGGGAAGGGAGGAACCAGGCCATATGGCAGTTTTTGCAACGAAGACCAGGTAGTCAGAACATCAAAAGATTACTGTTAATTAAAGAAAACAAGATAGGGCTTCCCTGGTGGCTCAGTGGTTGAGAGTCTGCCTGCCGATGCAGGGGACATGGGTTCCTGCCCCGGTCCAGGAAGATCTCACATGCCGCGGAGCGGCTGGTCCCGTGAGCCATGGCCACTGAGCCTGCGCGTCCGGAGCCTGTGCTCCGCAACGGGAGAGGCCACAACAGTGAGAGGCCCGCGTACCGCCAAAAAAAAAGAAAACAAGATACCTCAAGTTAAGGAATTCAGTGCCTTTCCATGTGTGGGAAGATGCGGGGGACTGGGCTCACTGGAAGAGTTCCTTTGATACGCACTTCAGCTCTCTGGGGCCCGTATCCTGTGCTTTCTCATCCTGAGTCCCCTCAGGGTGCACCACTGTGGGTTGCTTGAGCAGTTAACTGCTAGATGGTGGGCATCCTGTTTCTGTCCTGAGTTACCTCAGGGCTCACTGTCGGGGTAGCTGTAATGTCGTGACTTGAGGGCTGCAATACCTTTTACTAACACAGCAGGCAGTACTTTTCATTCACAGTGTGTTTGAGTGTGTGCATGTATGTGTGGCTATAGATGATTCTAATGGAAAGGACACCATTACATTTGGCAAATCAGAGCAAGAGTGCTGGCTGCATACCAGGTGGGGTCTCACAATGCGGTATTTACCTTGGTGAACTCACTGGTGTCTTAAGGACTGGCTCACAGTATTTCAGTGTGAAAAACTGACTTCCCAGTGCCCCAGAGTTGATTGCATTCAGCGATGCTGACTTGGTTTAACAAAGCTTATGAAAGTTTCATGTATAAATCCAGAAAACCCATTTATTAATCCACAATGGGAATTATAACCCTCACTGGACAGGACATTTTTGTTAGCCTCACCAGAGTATTTTTTCCCCATAGTTATACATAAGCAGAAGTTCGCTTGGAGCCACAAAATCACAATCAGGATGTTTAGTTATCTGATTTCAGAATAGGATGGCATCACGCCTAATTCACTGTTGTTGCATCCATTTCCTAAATGAGGGCACCTTTGATAATAGAACCCATCAGTATGCATCCTTGAGCCATGATGGAATGTTTTCCCCTGAACATTCTTACCAGCACGGCTTCTGGTGGCCTCTGAGACTCTTTCTGGTATATTTCCATGGATGACTGAAATCCTCCACTTCCCTTTGGATTGACACACTTTTTTTCTTAGTAGAATCTCCTCTTCTCTGGAGACAGTAGAAGTGAAAGATGGTGAGTTAAACAACAAAATTGACTAAAGAATTGTTAAAAATGATGCACATATACTTACATTAAAAAAAAATTAACAGGTATCAATGTAAATTCACCCCCTAATGTTTTGATGTAGTACCACCGTATCACATTTTCTCTGATTCTTAGTTTGGATTGCATAAATGATACCCATTGTGTAGCTTCTATGATTTCTAAGGGATGTACATGTTACAACCATGTAAGGACCCTTATGAAGCAATCCAAGGGCGGAATCTTTCTAGATGTTTATGATTCCCCCCTCACATTACACTTTTTATAGTTTTCTTAAATGTGCCTCATTTGATAGCAGTTTACTTTTTTCCTTCTCAATGTTTTTTAATCTTTCCAAAGTTTGAAATTTAATAGAAAAGAACAATTATTTTCACACTCAGATTTCATCAGTTTACTTATTGTTTAATTAGATAATTTAAGTACATAGTTTTAGAAAAAACATAATTGACTCTTATGTGCTTGAACTCAACCTGGTATATTAGAGAATATCTAGTCACCCAGAAGTGAGCATTCAGCATGCTAGGGTACAGTCAGTTACATCATAGACAGCATTAGGGAAGCTGGGTTAGTCCAGGGAGTTTCTACTGTATATTAATTGTTCACTTTGTTTACAAGTTAGATCTTGCTGGCCCAGGAGTCATTTCGTCTCTGGCTCTGCATTTCTCTTTATTGGTCCATTATGTGCTATTGAGCAATTAGAGGGAGACCTCATTTCCCTTCATTAGCAGCATGTACCTCTGGAGATTAGTTTTATTCCCCTCTCTTTTCTAGTGAAAGAGGTGCCAGAGAAATCATTTTGGAATCACTAGAGGCAGCCACACTCCATCCCATGCACCAGAGGGGAAGATGTGACTACTTTGGATCTCCAGGAAGCTTGCCCATGGGTCAGTGCAGGGTGTAGAGCTCCATTATCCAGGGAAATGGAGTACAGTCAGATCCTTTGTGTGGAAAAAGCTACCTGCTTCCTTGAGTTAATCCATCGGGAGAGCAAAAGGCTTTTGATTCCCGGTTTATGATTATGAAATGGTGGCAAGAACCAGTCCTGATGCCGTATTCCTTGAGTGGGCTGATGCTCTGAACGGGGATGCGTACATGAAGTGGAAAAGCTGGGCTATGAAAGTTTGGGATCTCAATCATGGGTTACTCTGGAGTGAGCTTAGCATTGAGAGATTGGGTTCTTCATCCCTGTGAACCAGTGTGGTCCATGGAGGGATCTGGGCCAGACATGTGTTGACAATTTTCTAAAAGTTGGATATATGACAAAGGGAGGGAAGTATGTTCTTTCAGTGTCATGATGGAGCATCGCTTAATGGGGTCATCCAAAAGTTCTTAATTACTTTCATTTTGACTTGCTATTTTCTATTGATTAAGGCTCAGATTCTGTGAAGTTTCAGGTTACAGGGTCCATTTTGTTTGCTGCAGATCAAAATGGGTCTGTCTTGTAGAAAAGATAACCCTAAAGTTTATGTTTTTAATGCCTTGTAGGACATTATCAGTTTTATATCCAACCTAGTATCTTATTCTAACATTAAAAGAAAATCAAATACCAAACATCCCAAATTCCTCAAATGGTCTTGGACCTAGCTTTCCCATGACTGAGTTGAATAAGGCTTTGTCATGTGTTCATTCTTTATTTGCTTAAGAGTCAAGTTTGTGTCATACTTTGATATGCCTCTGTCAGGCTGATTTGGGATCTGTCTCTATCAGTGATCCCATGTGGTAGAGAGAAGTAAAAGCATCTCACCCTGGTGGTGTGGGTGGGAGAGGTGGACTGAGTGCCTCTGTTATTCCACTTAGGTTTCCAAGCTCTTGAAAAATTCAAGAGGAGGACAGCATCCCGAAGTTTTTCTGCTCTTAGTATAGGGGGTGGGGTAAAGTGGTGGTGGTGGTGGTGAGGATGGGGCTCCAGTGATTAACTGGGAAATAAAAGTAATGTGACTACTTTGTTTGTGGAGTAGCTTATATATGAGTTATTTAGAGCAGTGCATTACTTTTGAATTATTTGGGTAGAACTCATTCTCTTCCCCTTGTATTTCTGCCGGTAGCATTTGAAAGGGGTCCTGAGACTGCAAAGATGAGGGGGTGGGGCACAGAGGGGGTGGGTCTTAGCACTCAAATAGACGTGTGCTTGCTGCGAGTTACAGAGCAAGGTGTAGCTCCCTTTGAATCATTATAATGAGACTATCTGATCTTGAAATTTTTCAGAATCAGCAGAGAAAATAAATGTGGCCACCCCTCCTTTTGTATGTTTAGCTTGTTCTGAAATTAACCTAGTTGGCAGTCAGGTACTAAATCTAGCACTGGAAGTGTTATACCCATGACGATTACTGTTCCTAAGGTTTATTAAACATTTCCTATCACCAGGCACTCTTCTAATCCCCTACCTGGAGGGATTCACTTGCATAATGAAAAGAGATCAAATTAAACCATATATTTGTTCTGTAATAAGCATGATGGCAGCTGTTACAGGTCAGGTTTCCCAGGAAGCAGACTATGAGATGGAGATGTGTGTATACGAGGTTAGTTAAGGTTCTGTCTTAGGATCAACACCTTGGGGAAATGAAGGAAGCAGGATGAATCAGAGGGAGAAGTTGGGTGGTGCTACAACAAAGACCTCAGCTGATCCCATAAGAAGCTTTGAGTTTTTGAACCCCTGTGTTGACTAGTCTTTGGGTGCAAGCTGACTCCACAGAAGGGTTTCTGACTTTGGGCAGAGTGGTGTTCCTCAGCAGGGGGCTGAGTTGTGAGCTGTCAGTTGTCAACACTTTGAGAAGATGGGGAAATAACGTTTCAGTCCTGAAATGGTAGTGGGATCTGAGCATCCACTAAGCCAACTTCGGCTTATGTTGTGTTTATAATAACAGGCTAGTCTAATTTTCCTATTTGAATACCTGCAGTTTCTAGACACCCATGTTTCTGAGCACTCCTTGTAGATCTTTTTAAGGGCTCCTTTGGCTCTTTCCTGCTTAAATGTTATTGCCTAGGCTCCCAGCCTCAGCCCTCTTCTCATCCCAAACTACATTTATTTTCTAGATAGTCTCATCAACACTCATGCCTTTAGCTTCTCATACATAGGACCATCCACCATGTCTTTTTTTTTTTTATAAATTTATTTTATTTATTTTTGGCTGCGTTGGGTCTTCGTTACTATGCATGGGTTTTCTCTAGTTGTGGTGAGCAGGGGCAACTCTTAGTCGCGGTGTGCGGGCTTCTTGTTGCAGTGGCTTCTCTTGTTGCAGAGCACGGGCTCTAGGCACGTGGGCTTCAGTAGTTGTGGCACGCGGGCTCTAGAGCACAGGCTCAGTAGTTGTGGCGCACGGGCTTAGTTGCTCCGCGGCATGTGGAATCTTCCTGGACCAGGGCTCGAACCCATGTCCCCTGCAGTGGCAGGTGGATTCTTAACCACAGTGCCACCAGGGAAGCCCCCGCCATGTCATTTTTTATGGATTCCCCTAAGTAATTATGTGGAGTTATTACTGGGTAGCATATTTCCTTTCCTAGACCTCTTGGTGGTATCAGAATCTTGGGACTGCACACTGGCTTAGCTCTGGCTGCAATAACAAAATATCATAGACTGGGTGGTTTAAACAACAGCCATGTCTCACAGTTCTGGAGGCTGGGAAGTCCAAGACCAAGCTGCCAGAAGATTTGGTTCCTTTTTTGGGAATAGCTATCCTGACAGGTGTGAAGTGATATCTTGTGGTTTTGAAACATCTTCCTGATGATTAATGTTGGTGAGTATATTTGCATATACCTGTTAGGTATTTGTATGCCGTCTTTGCAGAAGCGATAGGCTATTTCTTTGCTTTGTCTTTTGCGGGAAAACATTAGAGGTGCAGCACTTTTCTGTGAGGCAGGCCCAGGGAGTGTTAATTATGCTTCCAGATGTCCCTTGAGAGGGATGGTAGAGTGCAAGTGAAGAGCTTGGGCTCAGTACCAGAATGCCTGCAGTGAATCCTTGAGCAAGTTTCTTGTCTTATTTGTGTGTCTCTTTCCTCATAAAATAACACCTTCATTATAGGATTGTTGTGTGGTAAAATGAGATACTACACGTGTGAAACTCTTCTCTGGCACAGTTTTAATGATTGATACACATTAATGATTAATTTAATATCCTTTTTCTGTATATTTAATTTTTTTTATTTCTCCGTGCATCTCTTTTTCAATTGCTTTTTTTCTCTCTGCCCACCCAGAGAGAACTGGAACTGCCCACCCAGTTCCCATTCCCATGTACGAGGGCACACTCCTGTCCTGGTCCCGGCATACACAGATGTCATATGTTGGATGACTCCAAAACCTCTCTCTGGTTAGACTCTTCTTTTGGGTTCAGGAAGCCTATGTTGGGCTGCTTGTTTGGAGCCTCTTCCTGAATATCACAGAGATTCCTCAATTCCAACAATTTCAAAATCAAACTCGGAGTCTTTCTTCCCCAGTTTTCTTCTAGAATAACCATACACCAATTTCCCAAGGCAGAAATGTTGATGTCATGTCAGATTCTTACTCTTCTTTCATTCCTCATATGCAGTTGTTCATCAATTCCTGCAGGTTCTACCACCTAGATGTTGCTTCACCTCAATTCATCTCATTCTTTCGAATCCCACTTCTCAGTGTAGGTTTAGGCTCTCATTGTTTCTTTAGTGGTTATTTCAATGGTCTTCTAACAGCTCACTTCCCAGGTCCCACTACTGTCTTCTCCAACTAGACTGACATATAATTTGTCAAGCAAATCAGGACACTTTTGAGAGTGAAGCGGGCTGTTATTAAACATTCCACTCAGCCATCAACAAGGACTGTCCCAGGCAAAATAGGACATATGGATAATCCTCTAATTTATCCTGCACAGCTGTTAGAATGTTCTTTCTGAAACACTTGTCTGACCCTGTCACTTGATCTCCCATATAGTGTGTCTAAGGGGAATGCATGTACTGTTCCAATGACTGGAGCGTTCTGCTCTGCTTGGCTTAGTTTCTTGTTATAAATCAATCAATTAGCTCTCTGCCGCTCTTGCAGTTTGGGGTAAATTTTAGCAAATAGAAGTTTTCCCAGGGTTGGATCACTTCTGAGTACCATAAGAAAGCGAACGTTGGGATTTGCCAAGCTTGGAATATGCTGAGCTGATGCAGGCATTACCTGAGACAGTTCTGCCCTCCCCACCAGGGGCACCCCTACATGACACCACCACCACACAACCTTCAGCTGTCATCTCTCAACTGCTGGCAGATCAGTGGTTGACTACATCAACACATGAGCCGTTTAATAAATGGCTGAACAAGGCATAAAGTGGCCAGCGAGCCTTCACTTGCTAATGTGAAAAAATACATTAGCTTTCTGATTTTCAGGGAAAGTAGCAAAAGAAAAGATTTTTCCTGATGAGAATGCATTTACTTTTCATTCAGTGAAAAAAGGAATTTTTTCTTACAATTTCTCTGAGGAAACCAGCTATTCGTTTAATTGATATTTGCAATCTTTCCTAAATATTAATTTTTTCATTATATAAGAAATCCATATTCATTGCAGAAAAATTGAAAAAGTACAGAATAGTGAAAGGAAAGAAAAAGTACCCATCTTTCTACCTTGTACATAAAATCATATTCATATCGTGTGCATTCCTCAGATGTGTTCTATGTGAATGAGTGTATAAACCCTCGCATATAACAAAAATAGGGGCATGCTGAAGAGTAACTAGCTTTTTTGGATTAGTAATAAAAGAATGCTTTTTACATCAATAAGTGTATCTCGGCATCATTATTTGTAAAGGCTGTACTGTATTCCATTGTATGGTTGCTCCATTCTTAACAATCCTATTTGTTAAGACATTTGACATTCAGGAAGTTTCTAACTTTATTGCCATCTAAGAAAATGTTCACAGAAACTCCTGGAATATACATCTTTTCCCATCTTGAGTATTTCTTTGGGATTCATTTTTGTATGAGGATTTGCTGAACCACTTTTAGACCTTTGAGCTCTCTGGGCTTGGTATTTGTGTGTGTTACGGAGCCTCACAGCTGCCTGTCTGGGCAGCTTCACTGATGGAGCCTCAAATTCTTTGGTTGCTTATTAGAAAATGATAAATTTTAAACTCAAAGGAATGCATTGAACTTTTTTTTCCATTACAGTCTTTTGACTGTGTCTGTGCAGGCAAGCTGGAATAGGATATAGTCTAAGGAATTTGTTCACAGAAAAATTCAAGCCCCATACATATTTTTTTTCCTCAGAAGTATTTTTGCTGTGGTTTCCTCCTTAACCCTTGGGTCGTTGGGAAGAAACAAACAAAAAAGCATGGCTTCACTTCCTTTCTACTGTTTACCTGGCTAATGGACTCAATCTAATGACTGAGCACTTCTAGGGAAGATATGAAAAGACATATTCTATATATTTCTAATTTTGAGTAGATATCTATCCAATAGAAGCACTTCGAATTAATCAGGAAAAAATGATCAGAATGTGACATATAATTGAATTCATGTTTTATTCTTCAAATAGTTCTTTTGCAGAATTTGGTATTTTTTTGGATCCACTAAAAAGTAAAGTTTGTGTCAGAGTCCTTTGTGATTGGTGTCAGGTAAAAATTATCAGCATGACTGAGAATGCGATGGATTGTGGAAGATTGATTCCTCAAGAGAAAAATTGCCGAATGATTCTCAGAGATGGCGGAATTCAGAAAATTATACATATTCGCCATTTAAAAAGATAATGTCAAAATGAAAGTCAAATTTCTTTAGGTGTTTCCTTAGTGACTGTCACCTTGATTTTTCATGCTATACTACTTTCCCCTTCCTAAATCAAAGAATTTTTTTTCCTGAAATATGCCTCTGTCCACCCTGAGTCTGTCTCCAGAGGGATCTTCCTTTCATTTTAGTCTTTCCACATGGGCAGGAGAGGGATGGGGTGGGGAGTGGGAGATGAGACTTTGCATCTGGAGTAGCTTCTTACTTTCTGAATTCTATAACCCTAAAACATTAACCTGGGGGACAAGAATAATGATAGATGCATCAGTCTTTTTTTCCCTCTAGCATCAATTTCTTGACTCTATTAATAGTGACTTCATCATAGCATACAATTATGGCAAAGGCCATAATCAGTGGAGCACTTTACTGACGGCAGATGTAATTGCTAGTTAATGTTTTGATCATGTCAATAGAATTGGGAGACCGTTCAGGTTTCCCAGTTAAGCACAGGGGATTTGAAGGTGTTGCTGCCCTGGTAATAGGCAGTGCTTCTGCTCACTGCCATTCTGCAATAGACAATCTATAGATCACAAAGCTGCAGTTATCTATTGCATCTGTAGAAACTCTCCTGTCTCTAGAATCCATGAATTCTGGGCATCCCCCCACCCAACCTAACGATGCTGAAGCATATGGGAGGGCCCCAAGCACAAAGATACCCATAAAAGCCTGTGCTCTTAAGTAGATGTTGAGGATGCCAAGAGCTAACAGATTGGTGAGTTGGCTTCTCTTGGGATAAAGGGTGAGATTTGCAGCAGTGAGTCCACTTGTCTTTCTGGATAATGATCCTTTCATACTTGACCATAAGATGTGGATGGCTACAATGTGGGAAAGAGGGGGGTGGAATTGGGAGAAGACAGCAAAAATGTGTGTTGGAGGAAGGGATCTCTGATTTAAATTTGTATAAGTATGCACATTTTTATGTTTCCTACTTTTATATTCTTTTAAGGAGACCAAAGGGCTTGAATCATAAAAAGAGCACACTTGTTAGTCATAACAAATAATATACAAGAGTTTGGAGCTGCCATCTTCTTAACCAGACATGTATGTTCTCAAACCAGTTGGTCAGAAATGTGGGTGGCCCAGGAACCCCTGATTTTGTGGCTGAAGTGAGGGCAGTCTAGTGGGGGAACTTAACCTATGAAGTTTGACTTAATTCAGGTAATTAGCATCAGGGGTCAATTGTAATACTAAAAATCATTGGGGAAACATTGAAATAATACAATGCCTGGCACAGAATTTTTGCTCAAAAATGTTAAGGGTTTTCAGTTAAACAGGAAAAAGTCATATTCTATACTGGAATGAAATGAAATGGATAAAATCTACAATTTTGTACCATCTAACTATGGAAACACATTCAAAATAATCATAAGTAGAGACAATTTATGCCAGAAGTTTTGTCTTATAAAAATATTTGTCAAAGAAGAAGTGCTATGAATGAAGGCAAAAAGATAAATCCATGAAGATATCTGGCCCAAAATATTTAAAATTTCACTATGAAGAAAATTAGAGTTGAAAACATCATCAGAAAGCAGAATTTACATTTACCAAATACTCCGGCACCAATAGAGAGAATATTTTCTCAGTTAAAACTTACTATGGATCTTACTACAAAAAGAGTCAATTGAAGATGTCAACAATGTCTAATTTATTAATCATAAAGGGTAACTTTCCAGACAATTGCAGGCAATTTTCAAAGAACTTAAAAATCATAAATCTTTATTGAAAAAAATCTTTGGAAAAATATCCCTGACATGATATGAAAGGCAGATGTGGTTGAGAAACTGGATAGTGAAGGGAGCTATGTATTAGTTCACTCAGAATAAAAGCCAAGGTCCTTAGGATGGCCTGTGAGCCTCTCCTAAAGTGCTCAGGCCTCTTTTTCTCCAAGACCTCTTCTCCTAAACCGCTCTCCTGGCTGACTCTGCTCCAACCACACTCCCCTCTTTGTATTCTACCTCCCATTCATACTCTCCAGGCATGCTCTGCTGGCCATGGTCAAGAAGGTTGGTAGACCAGAAAACCCAGAAACATGTCTCAAGTCTCCGATGCTCTGAATGTGCCTTTTGTAATTATTTATTACAAAAATCATTTCCTACCCCCTTTTAGTTGGTTTGAACCACATGAAATTGTCAAATACTGGCATAGAAAAGAGGAAGGGGTTAAATTAATTCCCCCAGTTGTCTAGTTTCAAGCTCTTCTAGAATAAATCAGCAAGTGCCAAGCAAATTGAAAGAGAATGCAATACAGTAGTAAGAAGATACAGACACTGAATAGAAATAGTTGTATATCACCAGAGGAAGATGCATCTGTTCTTTTGTTTACCGACAGGTGTGGTTAAATCCACAGGCTTTAATGTAATTAACCCCAGGTACCATGGGGCTAATTACCTAGCGTAGTTTTCATCAACTTTATCTTTCCTTAAACGAGAGGTTTCCACTGCTTCCTCCTCTCATCTCTTTCCATTTTTTCTCTGATGGCTTACTCCTGCCCCCAAACACTTTTACTTTTGAAATTTACTAGCGTTGCTCAGTTGCCAGGCTAACCAGCCTTTTCCCAGTCTTCACCCAGTTGTGCCTGAAGGGCTTTTAATAGGTGACCACTCACCAATTCAAACAGTCCATTTTGGGTTTCCATGACGTATTCTTTCTCTCTTACAGTGCTGTGACCCTTCTAATCTCTACCTCTTTGTAGAGAGAGATTGAATCTCTAATCTCTCTGTTCCCCCTGTCCACTAACAGCCCTTATTTTTGTTTTCTCCTCTGTGAGCTCATTTACCCTAATGGTTTGTGACCTCTGTAGCACTGACTACCTACTCTCTAAACTCAACCCTACACTCTAGCTCTCTCCTCTAAGACACATTTACAAACACTTACTGGAGCTACCTGCATTTAAAGTACCACCTTGCTATCAAGAGATGAATGGATAAAGAAGATGTGGTACATATATAAAATGAAATATTACTCAGCCATGAAAAAGAATGAAATAATGCCATTTGCAGCAACATGGATGGAACTAGAGATTATCATACTACGTGAAGTAAGTCAGAAAGAGAGAGACAAATATCATATGATATCACTTATATGTGGAATTTAAAATATGACACAAATGAACTTATTTACAAAACAGAAACAGGCTCACAGACATAGAAAACAATCTTACAGTTACCAAAGGGGAAAGGGGTGAGGGATAAATTAGGACTTCGGGATTAACATATACACAGTATTATATATATAATAGATAACCAGGAGGAGCTTCAAGATGGTGGAAGAGTAAGACGTGGAGATCACCTTCCTCCCCACAAATACATCAGGAATACATCTACATGTGGAACAGCTCCTACAGAACACCTACTGAACGCTGGCAGAAGACCTCAGACTTCCCAAAAGGCAAGAAACTCCCCACGTACCTGGGTAGGGCAAAAGAAAAAAGGAAAAACAGGGACAAAAGAATAGGGATGGGACCTGCCTCTCTGGGAGGGAGCTGTGAAGGAGGAAAGTTTCCCACACACTAGGAAGCCCCTTCGCGGGCGGAGACTGCGGGTGGCGGAGGGGGGAAGCTTCAGAGCCACGGGGGAGAGCACAGCAACAGGGGTGCGGAGGGCAAAGCGGAGAGATTCCCACACAGAGTATCGGTGCCGAGCAGTACTCACCAACCCGAGAGGCTTGTCTGCTCACCTGCCGGGGCGGGCCAGGCTGGGAGCTGAGGCTTGGGCTTCGGAGGTCAGACCCCAGGGAGAGGACTGGGATTGGCTCTGTGAAAACAGCCTGAAGGAGTTAGTGCACCACAGCTAGCTAGAAGGGAGTCCAGGAAAAAGTCTGGAGCTGCCGAAGAGGCAAGAGACTTTTTCTTGCCTCTTTGTTTCCTGGTGCACTAGGAGAGGGGATTCAGAGCACCACTTAAAGGAGCTCCAGAGACAGGCGCGGCGTGGCTATCAGCGCGGAACCCAGAGACAGGCATGAGATGCTAAGTCTGCTGCTGCCGCCACCAAGAAGCCTGTGCGCGAGCACAGGTCACTCTCCACACCTCCCCTCCCAGGAACCTGTGAGGCCACCACTGCCAGGGTCCTGTGATCCAGGGACAGCTTCCCCGGGAGAACGCACGGTGTGCCTCAGGCTGGTGCAATGTCACGCCGGCCTCTGCCACTGCAGGCTCGCCTCCCGTCCCCCAGTCTGAGTGAGCCAGAGCCCCTGAATCAGCCGCTCCTTTAACCCTGTCCTGTCTGAGCGAAGAACAGACGCCCTCAGGCGACCTACATGCAGAGGTGGGGCCAAATCAAAAGCTGAACCCCAGGAGCTGTGTGAACAAAGAAGAGAAAGGGGAATCTCTCCCAGCAGCCTCAGGAGCAGCGGTTTAAATCTCCACAGTCAACTTGATGTAGCCTGCATCTGTGGAATACCTGAATAGACACTGAATCATCCCAAATTGAGGAGGTGGACTTAGGGAACAACGATATATATATATTTTTCCTTTTTCTTCTTTTTGTGAATGTGTATGTGTATGCTTCTGTGTGTGATTTTGTCTGTATAGCTTTGCTTTTACCATTTGTTTTTTCTTTTAGTATAGTTTTTAGCACTTGGTATCATTGGTGAATTTGTTTTTTGGTTTGGTTACTCTCTTCTTTCTTCTTCTTCTTTTTTTTTTTTTTTTTGCAGTATGTGGGCCTCTCACTGTTGTGGCCTGTCCCGTTGCAGAGCACAGGCTCCAGACACGCAGGCTCAGCAGCCATGGCTCACGGGCCCAGCCGCTCCATGGCATGTGGGATCTTCCCAGACTGGGGCATGAACCCGTGTCCCCTGCATTGTCAGGCGGACTCTCAACCACTGCGCCACCAGGGAAGCCCTCTTCTTTTGTTTTAATTTATAATTTTTTTAAATAATTATTTTCTATTTTTAATAACTTTATTTTATTTTATTTTTTTCTTTCGGTCTTTCTTTCTTTCTCCCTTTCATTCTGAACCGTGTGGATGACAGGGACTTGGTGCTCCTGCCGAGTGTCAGGGCTATGCCTCTGAAGTGGGAGAGCCAAGTTCAGGACATTGGTCCACCAGAGACTTCCCAGTTCCATGTAATATCAAACATCGAAAAACTCCCAGGGATCTACATCTCAACGCCAAGACCCAGCTCCACTCAATGATGAGCAAGCTATAGTACTGGACACCCTAGGCCAAAAAACTAGCAGGACAGGAACACAACCCCACCCATTAGCAGAGAGGCTGCCTAAAATCATAATAAGTTCACAGACACTCCAAAACACACCACCAGATGCAGACCTGCCCACCAGAAAGACAAGATCCAGCCTCATCCACCAGAACACAGGCATTAGTTCCCTCCACCAGGAAGCCTAAACAACCCACTGAACCAACCTTAGCCACTGTGGGCAGACACCAAAAGCAACAGGAACTAGGAACCTGCAGCCTGCGAAAAGGAAACCCCAAACACAGTAAGTTAAGCAAAATGAGAAGACAGAGAAACAGCAGGTGAAGGAGCAAGGTAAAAACCCACCAGACCAAACAAATGAAGAGGAAATAGGCAGTCTACCCGAAAAAGAATTCAGAATAATGCTAGTAAAGATGATCCAAAATCTTGGAAGTAGAATGGGGAAAATACCAGAAACATTTATCAAGGACCTAGAAGAACTAAAGAGCAAACAATAATGAACAACACAATAAATGAAATTAAAAATTCTCTACAAGGAATCAATAGCAGAATAACTGAGGCAGAAGAACGGATAAGTGACCTGGAAGATAAAATAGTGGAAATAACTACTGCAGGGCAGAATAAAGAAAAAGGAACGACAAGAATTGAGGACAGTCTCAGAGACCTCTGGGACAACATTAAATGCACCAACATTCAGATTATAGGGGTCCCAAAGAAGAAGAGGAAAAGAAAGGGACTGAGAAAATATTTGAAGAGATTATAGTTGAAAACTTCCCTAATATGGGGAAGGAAATAGTTAATCAAGTCCAGGAAGCACAGAGAGTCCCATACAGGATAAATCCAAGGAGAAACACACCAAGACACATATTAATCAAACTCTCAAAAATTAAATACAAAGAAACAATATTAAAAGCAGCAAGGGAAAAACAGCAAATAACATACAAGGAAATCCCCATAAGGTTAACAGCTGATATTTCAGCAGAAACTCTGCAAGCCAGAAGGAAGTGGCAGGACATATATAAAGTGATGAAAGGGTAAAGCCTACAACCAAGACTACTCTACCCAGCAAGGATCTCATTCAAATTTGACAGAGAAATTAAAACCTTTACAGACAAGCAAAAGCTAAGAGAATTCAGCACCACCAAACCAGCTTTACAACAAATGCTAAAGGAACTTCTCTAGGCAGGAAACACAAGAGAAGGAAAACACATACAATAACAAAAACAATTAAGAAAGTGGTAATAGGAACATACATATCAATAATTACCTTAAATGTAAATGGATTAAATGCTCCGATGAAAAGAAATAGACTGGCTGAATGGATACAAAAACAAGACCCGTATATGTGCTGTCTACAAGAGACCCACTTCAGACCTAGGGACACATACAGACTGAAAGTGAGGGGATGGAAAAAGATATTCCATGCAAATGGAAATCACAAGAAATCTGGAGTAGCAATACTCATATCAGATAAAATAGACTTTAAAATAAAGAATGTTACAAGAGACAAGGAAGGTCACTACATAATGATCAAGGGATTGATCCAAGAAGAAGATACAACAATTGTAAGTATTTATGCACCAAACATGGGAGCACCTCAATACATAAGGCAAATGCTAACAGCCATAGAAGGGGAAATCGACAGTAAGAGAATCATAGTAGGGGACTTTAACACCCAACTTTCACCAAAGGACAGATCAACAGAACTGAAACTAAATAAGGAAACACAAGCTTTAAATGACACATTAAACAAGATGGATTTAATTGATAATTATAGGTCATTCCATCCAAAAACAACAGAATACACTTTCTTCTCAAGTGCTCATGGAACATTCTTGAGGATAGATCATATCCTGGGTCACAAATCAAGCCTTGGTAAATTTAAGATAATTGAAATCATATCAAGTATTGTTTCCAACCACAATGCTGTGAGACTAGATATCAATTACAGAAAAAAATCTGTAAAAAATACAAACACATGGAGGCTAAACAATACACTACATAATAACCAAGAGATCACTGAAGAAATGAAAGGGGAAATCAAAAATTACCTAGAAACAAATAACAATGAAAACACGACACCCAAAACCTCTGGAATGCAGCAAAAGCAGTTCTAAGAGGGAAGTTTATAGCAATACAATTCTACCTTAAGAAACGGGAAACATCTCAAATAAACAATCTAATCTTACACCTAAAGCAATTAGTGAAAGAAGAACAAAAAAAACCCCCCAAAGTTAGCAGAAGGAAAGAAATCATAAAGATCAGATCAGAAATAAATGAAAAAGAAATGAAGGAAACGATAGCAAAGATCAATAAAAGTAAATTGATCTTCGAGAAGATAAACATAATTGATAAACCATTAGCCAGACTCATCAAGGAAATAAGGGAGAAGACTCAAATCAATAGAATTAGAAATGAAAATGGAGAAGTAACAACTGACACTGCAGAAATACAAAGGATCATGAGAGATTACTACAAGCAGTTATATGCCAATAAAATGGACAACCTGGAAGAAATAGACAAATTCTTAGAAAATCACAACCTTCCAAGACTGAACCAGGAAGAAATATAAAATATAAACAGACCAGTCACAAGTACTGAAATTGAAACTGTGATTAAAAATCTTCCAACAGGGCTTCCCTGGTGGTGCAGTGGTTGAGAGTCCGCCTGCCGATGCAGGGGACACGGGTTCATGCCGCGTCCGGGAAGATCCCACATGCCGCGGAGAGGCTGGGCCTGTGAGCCATGGCTGCTGAGCCTGTGTGTCCGGAGCCTGTGCTCCCCAACGGGAGAGGCCACAGCAGTGAGAGGCCTGCGTACCACAAAAAAAAAAAAAAAATCTTCCAACAAACAAAAGCCCAGGACCAGATGGCTTCACAGGCAAATTCTGTCAAACATTTAGGGAAGAGCTAACACCTATCCTTCTCAAACTCTTCCAAAATATAGCAGAGGGAGGAGCACTCCCAAACGAATTCAATGAGGCCACCATCATGCTGACAGCAAAACCAGACAAAGATGTCACAAAGAAAGAAAACTACGGGCCAATATCACTGATGAACATAGATGCAAAAATCCTCAACAAAATGATAGCAAACAGAATCCAACAGCACATTAAAATGATCATACACCATGATCAAGTGGGGTTTATTCCAGGAATGCAAGGATTCTTCAATATACACAAATCAATCAACGTGATACACCATATTAACAAATTGAAGGAGAAAAACCATATGATCATCTCAATAGATGCAGAGAAAGCTTTCAACAAAATTCAACACCCATTTATGATAAAAACCCTGTAGAAAGTAGGCATAGAGGGAACTTTCCTCAACATAATAAAGGCCATATACAAACCCACAGCCAACATCATCCTCAATGGTGAAAAACTGAAAACATTCCCACTAAGATCAGGAACAAGACAAGGTTGCCCACTCTCACCACTCTTATTCAACATAGTTTTGGAAGTTTTAGCCACAGCAATCACAGAAGAAAAAGAAATAAAAGGAATACAAATTGGAAAAGAAGAATTAAAGCTGTCACTGTTTGCAGATTGCATGATACTATACATAGAGTGTCCTAAAGATGCTACCAGAAAACTACTAGAGCTAATCAATGAATTTGGTAAAGTAGCAGGATACAAAATCAATGCACAGAAATCTCTTGCATTCCTATACACTAATAATGAAAAATCTGAAAATGAAATTAAGAAAACACTCCCATTTACCATTGCAACAAAAATAATAAAATACCTAGGAATAAACCTACCTAGGGAGACAAAAGACCTGCATGCAGAAAACTATAAGACACTGATGAAAGAAATTAAAGATGATACAAACAGATGGAGTGATATACCATGTTCTTGGATTGGAAGAATCAACATTGTGAAAATGACTATATTACCCAAAGCAATCTACAGATTCAATGCAATCTCTATCAAACTATCAATTGGCATTTTTCACAGAAGTAGAACAAAAAACTTCACAATTTGTATGGAAACACAAAAGACCCCAAATACCCAAAGCAATCTTGAGAAAGAAAAACGGAGCTGGAGGAATCAGACTCCCTGACTTCTGACTATACTACAAAGCTACAGTAATCAAGACAGTGTGGTACTGGCAAAAAAACAGAAATATAGATCAATGGAACAGGGTAGAAATCCCATAGATAAACCCACACACATATGGTCACCTTATCTTTGATAAAGTTGGCAAGAATACACAATGGAGAAAAGACAGCCTCTTCAATAAGTGGTGCTGGGAAAACTAGACAGCTACAGGTAAAAGAATGAAATTAGAATACTCCCTAACACCATACACAAAAATAAACTGAAAATGGATTAAAGACCTAAATGTAAGGCCAGACACTATCATACTGTTAGAGGAAAACATAGGCAGAACACTCTGTTACATAAATTACAGCAAGATCCTTTTTGACCCACCTTCTAGAAAAATGGAAATAAAAACAAACAAACAAAAATGGGACCTAATGAAGCTTAAAAGCTTTTCCACAGCTAAGGAAATCATAAACAAGACAAAAAGCCAACCCTCAGAATGGGAGAAAATATTTGCAAATGAAGCAACTGACAAAGGGTTAATCTTCAAAATTTACAAGCAGCTCATGCAGCTCAATATCAAAAAAACAAACAACCCAGTCCAAATATGGGCAGAAGACCTAAATAGACATTTCTCCAAAGAAGATATACAGATTGCCAACAAACACATGAAAGAATGCTCAACATCATTAATCATTAGAGAAATGCAAATCAAAACTCCAATGAGACATCACCTCATACCAGTCAGAATGGCCATCATCAAAAAATCTACAAACAATAAAGGCTGGAGAGGGTGTGGAGAAAAGGGAACCCTCTTGCACTGTTGGTGGGAATGTAAATTGATACAGCCACTATGGAGAACAGTATGGAGGTTCCTTAAAAAACTAAAAATAGAAGCACCATATGACCCAGCAATCCCACTACTGGGCATATACCCTGAGAAAACCATAATTCACAGAGAGTCATGTACCATAATGTTCATTGCAGCTCTATTTACAATAGCCAGAACATGGAAGCAACCTAAGTTCCCATCGACAGATGAATGGATAAAGAAGATGTGGCATATATATACAATGGAATATTACTCAGCCATAAAAAGAAACGAAATTGAGTTATTTGTAGTGAGGTGGATGGACCTAGAGTCTGTCATACAGAGTGAAGTAAGTCAGAAAGAGAAAAACAAATACCGTATGCTAACACATGTATATGGAATCTAAAAAAAAAAAAAATTCATGAAGAAGCAGGGGCAAGATGGGAATAAAGACACAGACCTACTAGAGAATGGACTTGAGGACACAGGGAGGGGGAAGGGTAAACTGGGACGTAGTGAGAGAGTGGCATGGACATATATATACACTACCAAATGTAAAATAGATAGCTAATGGGAAGAAGCCGCCGCATAGCACAGGGAGATTAGTTAGGTGCTTTGTGACTACTTAGTGGGGTGGGATAGGGAGGGTGGGAGGGAGAGAGATGTAAGAGGGAAGAGATATCGTGATATATGCATATGTATAGCTGATTTACTTTGTTATATAGCCGAAACTAACACAGCATAGTAAAGCAATTATACTCCAATAAAGATGTTAAAAAAAAAAAAGATAACCAACAAGACCTACTTTATAGCACAGGGAACTATATTCAATATCTTGTAATAACCTATAATGGAAAAGAATCTGAAGAATACATATATATCATTGTAAAGCAACTATACTTCAATAAAAATAAAAATTAAAAAGTTAAAAATAAAGTACCAACATTTGCTCTCCAAATTTATGTAGCAAAATTGAATTCCAGAGCACTTCCCTTTCCCAATCATCTCATTTCTGTCTTGGGAGTTATTTCAATCTTCCAGGCAACAGAGACTTCAACCCAAAAGAAAAATTTAATTAATAGGAAACTGAAGTCATTTTCTTTTCTCCAAAATATTTTCTGCTTTCAGCTTCTTTGTGTCTTCCCTGTATAGTCCTGTGTCCCTGCATTTGTGGTTGTCCAACACCATCCTTCCATTTCTCATCCTCCAAATGTGCTCTGTTTCCCCACACTATTCCCTCAACTTGATTTCCATGCAACTCATCTCATCTTCACTGAGTAATCCTACTCATTCCTCAAGGCCCAGCTCAAATCTCATCTAGAGCCTCTGGCCAGAATTACTTTTACCTTACACTCACCTGCATTCCTTTAGCACTGAAGTCTTTGGGAATAGAGATATTTCCATACCTGGCTCTCTCTACAGCTCCATAGTGAGTCCCTAGAGAGCTGAATCCAGATCTGATTCTTATGTCCTTTAATCCCAAACAGCATCCAGGTAGTGTTTATTAAATTTTTTTTATTGAAATATAGTTAATTCACAGCGTGTTAGTTTCAGGTGTACAGCAAAGTGACTCAGTTATACATATGTATTCTTTTTCAGATTCTTTTCCATTATAAGTTATTATAAGATATTATGTATAGTTCCCTGTGCTATACAGTAGGTCCTTGTTGTTTAAATATTGTTTTAATGGAATAGGATGGAGTCTCCTAGGCGGGGGCTACAGAATAATGAGGCTGATTCTTGCTTAAACATTTTGAAGCCTGCTTCCCCCTTATTACCTGCAATTAAACGTTAATGAAGGGACTTCCCTGGTGGTCCAGCAGTTAAGACTCTGCACTTCCAATGCAGGGGGCCCGGGTTCAATCCCTGGTCAGGGAACTAGATCCCACATACTGCAACAATAGATCCCGCACACAGCAATGAAGATCCTGCGTGCCACAACTAAGACCCTGTGCAGCCGGATAAATAAATAAATATTTTAAAAAAATTAATGAAGAATCATTGGAAGAATGCATAAAGCATAGCTAATAATGTAAGAGAAATGACAGCCTAGCTAGAGACCCAGGCACACATTCACATCCCATTAACTAGTCCTTTAACAGTTGTCTCCTGAATTACTGGACACGTAGAAACTGAAGAGTTACACAAGCAGGAACTTATCACAAAAAAGAATACCTGACCAGACTGCCAGCCTTAGTTAGAACCAATATCTCCTGCCAGAGCCTTCCAAGGTGTTTGTTCATTCTTCCAGATCGCTTGCAGGAGGAGCCCTGATGACAGGCTGGAGCTCGCGCCTTAGCTGTCCTTACGAAAGGCATTACTGATGAGGGCACCAAGCCCAGAATTCAGAGACGGGATTCTCTGATCCTGTTCCCTGCAGGGCCGGCCTCAAGCTAACTATGGATTCAATTGCCTTCACCTGTCCTCAGGACTGCCCGAAGTTCCTTCTTACCCAGCCCCTCCCCTGACTCTCTCTCTATACCTCTGCAAGATGCCTTTACCCATCAGTGGTTGAAAAAGGGTTGTGGATACAGGGAGGAGAAATTGGAAAGGGGCTAATTTTTAAATAAAAATAATACATGTATCGATACATATTTTTTTTAAGTCAAAGAGTATTCCAAGGTTAATAACTAAAAAAGCACAGTCACTTGCCTCTTTTCTTCCTTCCCCATCTCCTTCTCATACCACCCAGATGCAACCACTTTCAACTATTTTAGCAGTTTATCCTGGCATTTACCTCCATGTCTAAATAATCTGCTTATGAGCCTATTTAGTTTTGCTTTTGGATATGGAACATTATCAGTCGGTTTTCTATGAATGTAATTTAATAAGTTTAGAACCCAACCTCCACGTTCCCGACACACACACGCTTCTGCTAAACCCTCAAAATGGCTATATCACAACTGGATTCAAAATAGTGTTTTTATGAGCTCCGTCACATAGTGTATTATGGTTATGTTTTCTTTCATATTCAACTTTTGGGGTTTTGTCTAAGTTAATAAATGCCTTGTTTTTTTAATGGTTATTTCAATTTTAACTAACTAAATCAGCTCCAAACTTCTCAAAAGAATATCTCACAGTGTAGGCAAGAAATCAAGTCATTGGACTTGCCTGGTGGCTCAATGGTTAAGAATCCGCCTGCCAATGCAGGGGATGCGGGTTTGAGCCCTGGTCTGGGAAGATCCCACGTGCCATGGAGCAGCTAAGGCCTTGCGCCACAACTACTGAGCCCACGTGCCACAACTACTGAAGCCCGTGTGCCTAGAGCCTGTGCTCCGCAGCAAGAGAAGCCACCGCAATGAGAAGCCTGTGCACCAAAATGAAGAGTAGCCCCTGCTCACCGCAACTAGGGAAAGCCTGCGCGCAGCAATGAAGACCCAACGCAGCCATAAATAAATAAATAAATAAGTTTACTTAAAAAAATCAAGTCATCTATCAGTTAATTTTTTTTATTTCTTTCTTGGGTCTCCCTTCTGAAGTCTCCTGCATCAACCTGGTCTAATTGCTCTTGAGACCAACTACACAGCATTGTTCTGGGTCCACCCTCACTCGCGTCCTAGGAATTTCCTTTGTCCCTCTCCTATGTTGGGTGCTCTATTTCTGAGTTCCATGTATTTCTCTTTCTTTTTTTTTTGCCCTCATTTTGGTGAGGCACACCTTCCAGTAGCTTCCAGAGGAAGGTGAATAGGAGATACCTATTTTAAAAATTATTTTTTATTGAAATCTAGTTGATTTATAATGTGTTAGTTACTGCTGTACAGCAAAGTGATTCAGTTATACATATATATACATTCTTTTTTTAATATATTCTTTTCCATTATGGTTTATCACAGGATATTGAATATAGTTCTCTGTGCTATACAGTAGGACGTTGTTGTTTATCTATTCTATATGTAGAAGCTTACATCTGCTAACTGCAACCTCCCACTCCATCCCTCCCCCAACCCACTCCATTTTGGCAACCACCAGTCTGTCTCTATGTCTGTGGTTCTGTTTCTGTTTCACAGATAGGTCCATTTGTATCATATTTTAGATTCCACATATAAGTGATATCATATGTTATTTGTCTTTCTCTTTCTGACTTACTTCACTTAGTATGATCATCTCTAGTTGCTTCCATGTTGCTGCAAATGGCATTGTTTCATTCCTTTATGTGGCTGAGTAACATTCCATTGTGTATATGTACCACATCTTCTTTACCCATTCCTCTGTCGATGGACACTTAGGTTGTTTCCATGTCTTGGCTATTGTGAATAGTGCTGCTGTGAACATAGGGGTGTGTGTATCTTTTTGAATTATAGCTTTGTCTGGGTATATGCCCAGGAGTGGGATTTCTGGATCATATGGTAATTCCGTTTTTAGTTTTCTGACAAAACTCCATACTGTTTTCCACAGTAGCTTCACCAGCTTACATTGCCACCAAGAGCGTAGGAGGGTTCCCTTTTAGGAGATACATTTCTTAAGAGCTTGCTTGTCTTAAAGTGTCTTTATTCTATGTCCAGCTTAATTGATAGTATTTTAAGGGTTATATTTCTAGGTTGAAAATAATTTCTGCTCAGAAGTCGATTGCTTTTGAGAAGTCCATTGCTATTTGATTAGCCGTCTCTGGTATGTGAGCTGTTTCTTCTCTCCTCCCCCGGGTGCTATCAAATTTTCTTTCTCTAAATCAAGATATTCCAAAGTGCAATTATAGAATTTCAGAATTAAATCTTCTACATCATTTGACCCCTTGCTTAAATTTGTTTTTCCTTTCTTTTATAAGGATTTGTTTTTTAATAATTGCAATTCGCTAAAAGCTTCAAAAGCTGAAAACTTGGGCACTTTATACATGAAATGCCACCTCCTAAAACCAGAAGCAGTAAGCACACTTCATTTTAGCATCTGGCATACTGTCCTTGAAAGGGTCTGGGGAAGGGTCAGGAAAAGAGAGAGGGTGATCATCGATTATTGTCTAGATTTAGCCACAAGTTAAGATGAGAGGTCTGTTTCCTGCAAATGCATCTCACATGCTACCAAGTGAGAGCATGACAGATGTTGCAAAGTCAAAGTAAAGGTCAACCAATCCCATATAGGCTGATTTTAAAGTAACTATTACTACTAGTAATACTTTATTACAAATGAAAATAATCTGGAAAAATGGTAAACTAGATCAAAGTGCAGTGGGACTGTTCTAATCAAACTGGGATGTATGGCCACTTTAAATATAGGGCATCTTTAATATTATTGCACAGAGATCTGTTGCAGAATTTATGGAAGGAGGGTTATATCCTGAAATGTGTATTGGATGTCTCTGTAAATAGCTTTGGCCTGAGCATTCTGAAAAAACACAAAACAGAGATGAGAGATTTGTAGGGGAAGAGGAGGGTTGCTTGGCTAGAGGAGAGGCACATAGAAAGTCATGCAGGTTGGACTGTTGCTACAGGTAAATGCCATGGATTCATCCTGTAATGGTTTGAACAAAACTTCAACCACAATTTGGATATTTCATACCCTCTTAGTGCTATAAACAGATGTCCCAGTTGGGTGAGGGCTCAGAAGACAGCAAATTTAATGAAATGGCAACTTTCAAATGAAGTCTCTAGTTTGCATGGAGTGAGACCTATTTACTAAGTTGCCAGCTTCTAAAAAGGCTAATACTTTTTCTGAAGAGTTAGAAAAACCTCGTGGATCTTGTGTGAGCACCAGCTGGGTTCTGTGAATTGACACATGGTGCTTTTTCTTGAGAAAACCAACACTGCCTCTTTGTTAACCAAGGGCAGCGGCATATCTGAGGTCAAGGGAAAGCTTGACACAAAGGTTTCATTACGGTGACTTCTAGAAAAAGAGAGAAAAATATGTTCACTTGAACTCTGAAACAGACGTTTCAAAACTGGGGAGTTGTTTTAGGACTACTTATCTACCTACTTAAATATGTACTATGCATGTTCTTCTTATGTACCGGGTATTGTACTTGCTGCTGGTTAACAAGGCCGACAAGGTTCCTGCCTTCATGAAGTTTTGAGATGAATACAAGGAAATATTTCTTTGGGTGGAGGTAATTCTAAGGCATTCATTACTTGTCCTTCTTCCCTTCCAACAAGTTGCACATTTCAAGTATAGATTGGTGCCAAGATGAACAGATTTTTGAGGAGTAAGGGATGTTTGAGAAGTACATTCCTCATCAGACTGATTTAATGGAAGAAAACTATTTAACTCATTGATATAAATAAATAATAGTTATAATGATAATAATAATTCATTGGGTGTTTTCCATGTGCCAGATGCTGTGTGAGGAGCTTTCCATGGATTATTTCATTCAGTCTTCTCAACAATCCCATATGGTAGGCACTCTTGTTATCTCTATCTTTGAAAAGAAGAAAAGTGATTTACAAAAAAGGTTAGGTAACTTACTTGCTCTGGGGGCATTTATAGTGTATGGATGAACCAAGAACCAAGCCTAGAGAGTCTGACTCTGAAATGTCAGTCTTAACTCCAAACATCCCCTGCTTCCGTGAGTTTCAGGCTAAGTGGCATCCATTTGTGTGGTCACTGTGGATCGGTCTGCATAGTCACTCTTTTCAGATGCTGGCATGGAGTGAAGGTGTTACTGAAGGGTCTGAAAGGTCTAGTCAACCACTGTTTGGGGCATCACCTTTCATCTAGTACTGTCCTTATTCATGACACAATGGATGTATTGTCTGTGTCTTGTCAATGCCTCTCTGAGGAACGTCAGTCCAAGAGTCCTAGCATCTGAAAAATGGGCATATACCTACTCAACAGAACCCAGTGAGAAGAAGAAAAGTTTGAATCCCATTTTTTTTTAACATCTTTATTGGAGTATAATTGCTCTACAATGGTATGTTAGTTTCTGCTTTATAACAAAGTAAGTCAGCCATACATATACATATATTCCCATACCTCCTCCCTCTTGCATCTCCCTCCCACCCTTCCTATCCCCTCCCTCTAGGTGGTCACAAAGCACCGAGCTGATCTCCCTGTGCTATGTGGCTGCTTCCCACTAGCTATCTATTTTACATTTGATAGTGTACATATGTCCATGCCAATCTCTCACTTTGTCCCAGCTTACACTTCCCCCTCCCTGAGTCCTCAATTCCATTCTCTACATCTGCATCTTTATTCCTGTCCTGCCCCTAGGTTCTTTAGAACATTTTAATTTTTTTTTGGTTCCATATATATGTGTTAGCATACGGTATTTGTTTTTTTCTTTCTGACTTACTTCACTCTGTATGGCAGACTCTAGGTTCATCCACCTCACTACAAATAACTCAATTTCGTTTCTTTTTATGGCTGAGTAATATTCCATTATATATATGTACCACACCTTCTTTATCCATTCATCTGTCAATGGACACTTAGGTTGCTTCCGTGTCCTGACTATTGTAAATAGAGCTGCAGTGAACATTGGGGTACACGTCTCTTTTTGAATTATGGTTTTCTCAGGGTATATGCCCAGTAGTGGGATTGCTGGGTTATATGGTAGTTCTATTTTTAGTTTTTTAAGGAACCTCCATACTGTTCTCCATAGTGGCTGTATCAATTTACATTCCCACCAAAAGTGCAAGAGGGTTCCCTTTTCTCCACACCCTCTCCAGCATTTTTTGTTTGTAGATTTTTTGATGATGGCCATTCTGACTGGTATGAAGTGATACCTCATTGTGGTTTTGGTTTGCATTTCTCTAATGATTAATGATGTTGAACATCCTTTCATGTGTTTGTTGGCAATCTGTATGTCTTCTTTGGAGAAATGTCTATTTAGGCCTTCTGCCCATTTTTGGATTGGGTTGTTTGTTTTTGTGATATTGAGCTTCATGAGCTGCTTGTAAATTTTGGAGATTAACCCTTTGTCAGTTGCTTCGTTTGCAAATATTTTCTCCCATTCTGAGGGTTGTCTTTTCATCTTGTTTATGGTTTCCTTTGCTGTGCAAAAGCTTTTAAGTTTCATTAGGTCCCATTTGTTTATTTTTGTTTTTATTTCCATTTTTCTAGAAGGTGGGTCAAAAAGGATCTTGCTGTAATTTATGTAACAGAGTGTTCTGCCTATGTTTTCCTCTAAGAGTTTTATAGTGTCTGGCCTAATATTTAGGTCTTTAATCCATTTTGAGTTTATTTTTGTGTTTGGTGTTAGGGAGTGTTCTAATTTCATTCTTTTACCTGTAGCTGTTCATATTTCCCAGCACCACTTATTGAAGAGGCTGTCTTTTCTCTATTGTATGTTCTTGCCTCCTTTATCAAAAATAAGTTGACCAAAAAAAAAGAAAAAAAAAAAGGATAAGTTGACCATATGTGCGTGAGTTTATCTCTGGGCTTTCTATCCTGTTCCATTGATCTATCCCAGTCTGCTTTCACGTCAATCAAATATGCCATGTCAAAGAGATGGAGGTTGGCTCATAAACGGCAGCTCGTCAGTGGCTCATCAGTTGGCTCATATTAGTGGTACTGAATATCAGCTTGAAAAGCACCAGCGTGTGTTCAGGGTATAGAAGGCTGAGATGTAATCACTTATAACTCCTCTGTATGCGTGTGCGTGTGTGTGCATGTGTGCGTCAGTGTGTTATTGTGTGAGTCTAGCAAGTGTCACAAGTATTAAATTATTCAGTTAGGCAGCAGAAGATTAAGTCCATAAAATGTGCTAACGTGACACATCATTTCACAACTTTAGGATGGCTTTCTGGGATTCTCCAACATGACAAAAATACCTATTAACTTTTACTGCAGCTTGTCTTAAGATTGAAGTAGAACACGCTAATAAATAATTCAAGAAAGAAGTGGTGGGGGGAGGGAACACAAGTTGGAAGTCAATGTTCTTGAGCAGTGATTTTGCCTTTGTAATCTGCTTTGTTACTTTCCTAAATTCTCCTCAGACAAACACATAAGCTGTCTTATTCTTATTAATCACTTGACAATAATGCCTACTGTTTACTGAGTTCTATTCTGATGAATAAACCATGTTTTAAAGAAATAAGTTTTATGCAATGCAATAATTTATTGTATATTATTGTTATATGCTATTTATTATTCATATATTATTTGTTACATATTAAACATTGGAAACAGTCCACATGCTCAAAAATTGGGAAATGAGTTAGGTAAACTGGGATACAGCCACTTAATGAAATATCATCTAGCTGTTGATGCTAGCAAGGATTTTTTTTTTTTTTACAAACAAGTAAAACTATTATGTTAAATGAATAAATTAAATTAAAACTTGTTTATATAATCTAATGTTTGTGAAATACCCAAAGAAAAAAGACTGGAAGGAACATTCCAGAACGTTAAGATTGTTTGCCTCTGGGTTACAAGATATGGACGTGAGCTTTATTCCCTTCTTTTTTTTGCTATTCTTTCTGTGTTATTCATATTCTCTGTCATAAGTGTTATTTTCATAATCTCAAACCAAACTAAAAAAATCTCATTTAAGAGACATTTGAGGGACTGCCCCGGTGGTGCAGTGGTTAAGAATCCACCTGCCAATGCAGGGGACATGGGTTCAAGCCCTGGTCCAGGAAGATCCTACATGCTGGGGAGCAGCTAAGCCCGTGTGCCACAACTACTGACCTGCACTCTAGAGCCCGCGAGCCACAACTACTGAGCCCACATGCCACAACTACTGAAGCCTGCGCGCCTAGAGCCAGTGCTCCGCAACAAGAGAGGCCACCATAATGAGAAGCCCGCGCACTGCAACGAAGAGTAGCCCCCACTTGCCGCAACTAGAGAAAGCCCACACGCAGCAACGAAGACCCAACGCAGCCAAAATCAATAAATTAATTAATTCTTAAAAAGAGAGACATTTGAATTATAAGTACCAATGGAAACTTTAATTACCAGAGTCACCATTATTTTTGGGTATTTAAAACAGTTTCAATATCTTACAATTTTAGTACTTTCAGTAAAAGTGATTTGTTCAAAGTATGAAAAAGATATGGTTTAATTATGGCTTTTTATCCAAATTCCATTTATGGCAAAAGAATCCAGAGTGCCTGGATTGCATGTAGACTTCCTGTTGAGCTTGCCCCGGGTGAGTGTGTTGCTGGGAGCACAGCGATAGAAGATGCCCTCTGCTTGCTGCTCACGTCCTGTCTCCCTGCACCTGGCTTACTCCCACTCCCACTGGTTCAGGTCCTGCTGAGAGGTCGTTCTTTCAGGGAAGTCTTCCCATGCTTCTCTTCTCACTTACCACTCAGGTCCCAGAGGAAGTGACCTGCTAAAAGCACCCTGCCAGCACCCTACATTTCTTCAGGGAGCCCTTTCCATGATGTGATTGTATCTCTGTGTAATTTATGTCCACCTGTCCTCCTGCTGCACTTGACGCTCCATGAAAGGAGATGCTATGTCTGTTTGGCTCCCTGTTGCCCTCTGAGCACCTAGCACAGAGTCCAGTGCATAAGAACTCAGCACCTATTTGTTGCATGAACAAGTGGATCCATCACGTTTTTAGATGCCAGGTGTAAATTTCAAATGTGTAAAAATCCCCATGCCATTGAAATCGTACTTGAAGGAGAAGCTCGGAAACTGGATCATGATGGGAGTTGGACATGGAGTGGAAAAGTGAGGGTTGTGCCTTCTTTCAGACACATTTAGCAGTAAGAGTGTGTGTTAGTCTATCAACCATATTCTTTTAGTCAAAGCTGAGGTTTAGTAATAGTATAGCGTTCTGCCTGCGTACGAAAGCAGACTACTTGGGTTTGCATTCCAGCTAGGCATTTACTATATCTGTGAATATGGCATGTTATTTAATACCCCTATGTCTTAGTTTCTTCGTCTGTATAATGAGCTATGGTACCAATTAAGGTTATTGTAAAGAAAAAATGAGATAAAGCACATACAGAGCTGAACACAGTCCTGGAATACTGTAGGTGTTCACTAAGTCTCTTTAGTCTCTTTAGCAGCAGTATTGTTATTATTAATACTTTTTTAGACTTCCCTGGTGGCTCAGGGGTAAAGAAACTGCCTTACAATGCAGGGGACGCAGGTTCGATCCCTGGTCAGGGAACTAAGATCCCACATGCCGCGGGGCAACTAAGCCCGCTCGCCACAACTACTGAGCTCTCACGCCTCAACTAGAGCTGGTGCGCCGCAAACTACAGACCCCATGCCCTCTGGAACCCGCGTGCCACGATTAGAGAAGAGAAAACCCCGCATGCCACAAGTGGAGAGAAGCCCGCGCACCGCAGCGAAAGATCCCGCATGCCACAACAAAGACCCGACGCAGCCATAAATAAATAAATAATAAATCTTAAAAAAAATAATTTTTAAATTTCTAAAGTCGTTACCGTTTTCTGAGACAAATTCTCAATGACCACTAGATGGCATTAAGGTTAATTTAAAATATACACAGTGTGGTCCTTCTTCATATCTAAAAACAGGCAATGAAAAGCAATTTCATACATTTTGATTTATAAGATCTGATTTAATAACAGGGTTTTTCAGTATTTTATGTAGGAAAATCCTTGAAGGGATCATATTTGATTCAGCTATATTTCCATTAAGGGCTCACCAGGCTTCTTCGGTCTTTCTTGAATTAAGACATTTATTATTGTGTGTTCTGAACGATGCTGTAAAGTAAATGGCCATTTCGGTGCACTGAAAACAAAATTACTGTTTTGTAGCCATGGTGACATGTACTGATGGTCAGCAATGTGCCAAACTCAATGGTGAGCAGGATGGAAGTTTCTGTGTGTTTTGAGCGGGGAGTTGAAGACAATAAGATAGTGATTCTGTGTGAAGCAGATGCGTGTATAAGGGAAATGCCTGGGTGCACCCAGGGGGAAGCCCACTCACTCCCTACCCTGCTCAAGGATGCTGTACTATGAGGCAGGTCCTGTTGCTTCCTCGGCTTTGCAGAACGCAGTATATGAGCAGCAAAAATAACTGTCCTCCTCAAAGACACTCTGGTGGGCTTAAAAATTCAGGATTGCTAAATTTTTTGTTGGTTACCCAAGCATTAATTTGTGAATGTTATCTAAGGTGTTGTAGAAGAACTATGTATTTAGGACATTTGCTTTTCACTTAGATGACAAGCAAACTTTGATGGGGTGGGTGGCTATGAGCAAAGAGGTACACAAAAGTTAACTGAGGGGAAAGATTAGTTTTTTCATAATGGCCAATGAACCTGAGTTGGGGAACCATCAATTTGGCAATTTTGTTCAATGTTAGAGATGGATTGCCAAATGGTTCAGCTCACCTGTGAACTCCATAGGGGCAGCAAAGGCATGTATGTCACCTCTGAATCTTCAAAGCAGAACATAGTTCCTACAGAGAGCATAGTATACATTCAATAAATGTTGGTTGAATAATGAGTAATAAAATATCCAGTCAATTAGACTAAATAAAAGAATCCTATTGGAGGTCAGCAAGGGGGGTTTTTGGTCAAGTTGTTATAGCATGTTTGTAAGAAGACACTCCCCTTTCAATCCAAATATATAAGAGAATATAAAATATGAACCAAAAATATGAAAAGGGATCAAAGGCAAAGTCGAGTTGAAAAATAAGGTAAAGACCTACGTGAACCAGAAATGGAACCCAATGACAAAGCAGTGAAGGAGGCTGAAGATATAGAATACTGGGCTCCCTGTGTAGGAGCAAGCAGTAGATTTGTGAACTTTGCTCCTGGGGAAAATAAAGAAAATCTTCTTGTGGGATGGGGAGTTGGGCCCAGGCTCACTGCTTGCATTTAACTCCCCAAAGTCTTGATCAGAATTATTAAGAATGTACTTTAACAAGAAGAAAAGTGAACCCACTACAATCTAGACATCTAGCCCTTAGTCTTATAGACTTAAAAAATGTTGGGGTTTTTTTTCTTTAATTTTTAATTTTTTAAATTTATTTTTGGCTGTATTGCATGGCATGTGGGATCCTAGTTCCGTGACCGGGGATTGAACCTGCACCCCCTGCAGTGGAAGCACAGGGTCTTGACCACTGGACTGCAGGGAAGTCCCTGTTGGGTTTTGTTGGTTTGTTTGTTTTTTAGCAAATTTAGAAAGGAATCATCACTCATGGGAGTGATTCATGTAAGCCAACGCCCCAGACATTGACGTTAAAAAAAAAAAAATCCCAGAAAACCTAAAATGCAGATACAGCTAGAAATAATAGATGGCCAAGGCACTCTCTCCTTTGTTGGTATACTACCCAGGAAGTCAAATTATAATCAGAAGTTTGCTTAGTGAGCATGAGATCAGAGTAAGGGGAATTATTAATAGGATTGAAATGATTGAATCATTTTATGGTAGAGGTTGGCGAACTTTTCTGTAAAGGGTCAGAGAGTAAATATTTTAGGCTTTGTCAAGACTACACACTGTTGCCGTTATAATGCAAAAGGAGCCATAGATAATGGGTAAATGAATGGACATGGCTGTGGTCCAATAAAACTTTATTTACAAAACAGGATTTGGCCCATGAGCTATAGTTTACCAACTCCTGTTATGCGGCACCAGGTCCTGCATGTCTGATGTATCCCTCTCCATCTCCATCATGTTGATAGAGATACTGTCTGTTTACATGAGGTGCCACATTCTTGAATCAGGGCTTTCTCTCCTTTAGTTAAGCAGAGACGATTTTAGTGTCTGTGACTTGGCTTTTTGCAGGCCTCTATGGTCCCCTGCCCCTCATGATTAAGACTTTCTTTAGATGTGATCCTTCTCCAACTAGATTAGAGTCAAATGTTATCAGTTTAGGAGGCTTTCTGTCTTTTTAAGGTGACTTTGCACGTCTCTGTTTCAGTTCACTTTGAGCTTAACTCTCAGGGGACGTTTTATTTCCCAATTCCACACTGGTCCCCGGTCCTCTCATTTCCCAGTTCTAAGAGGTTATTCATGATTGCCCGCACATGGATCCTGCAATGGCGGCTCACGGTGTACATCCAAGCAAAGGCAACTGTTGAGGCATGGATGTCAGTTGATACTTGAGATGCTTATTTGTCCCAGCTGTATGGTTTCAGGAAAACGGCCTTAAATTTTATAGCTCCCAGAGCCCTCCTTGTCAGTCTGGGAGCCAAAAACACCTTCAGGTGATGCTACATTTTAAATGAAGCAACATGTAAAGGATTTTTTCACAAGAACTGTTTATATTTTGTTCTAATTATTCAGGTCTTGTGGCCTCTGACTCCTGTCAATGTGTTACCTTAGTTAGTGATGGAGAAGCGGCCATTTCTCATCTTAAGTGGTGGTATCAGAGTCTACTTTAGCAACTTACGACGCAGACTGTGGGCAGGCCTCCTGCTGCATTAGCATCACCTGGGAGCCAGTTAGAAATGCAGACTCTCAGGGCCCCAGACCTCCTGAATCAGAATCTGCATTTTAACAAAATCCCCAGACAGTAATTCGCGATAATAAAGTTTTGAAGTACTGCTCTAACTTATATTTCATCTTAATATTAATTCTTTAGTTTTTAATGTTTTCAGCTTTGTTGAGGTATAATTGACAAAACGGTAAGACATTTAAAGCATACATCATGGTGATTTGATATATGCAGACATTGTGAAAGGATTCCCACCACTTCGTTTATTAACATATCTACAGCTTAATGTTAGCTAGGAAACAGTGTCTCCTTTTGGTGGAAGAATTAGGAAAGGCCATAACATTAGAGGATGTGGGGGTTACCTTCTCCATTTTTTTGTACCTTTGGGCAGAGCACGAGGTATATGGTGGCCTTGATTGGTGTGGTCATCCCCAAGTCCATGCATAACCCAAATTAATATGATTAGATAGGGAGGGTTGAGAAGCCTAAAATAAGTGAAATTCTACTTCATCAGCAACCTTGTTTTCCAGAGACTTATTTTTTTAAATTAAGTAATTAATTTATTTTTGGCTGTGTTGGGTCTTTGATGCTGCGTGTGGGCTTTCTCTAGTTGCGGCGAGCGGGGGCTACTCTTCATTGCGGTGCACGGGCTTCTCTTTGTTGTGGCTCGCGGGCTCTAGGCACACAGGCTTCAGTAGTTGTGGCGCACAGGCTTAGTTGCTCTGTGGCATGTGGGATCTTCCCAGACCATTGCTCAAACCCGTGTCCCCTGCATTGGCAGGCAGGTTCTTAACCACTGTGTCACAAGGGAAGTCCCCAAAGACTTTGTTTTTTAAAGTTTCTTTTTATTGTTAGGTTGTGACATTCTTTCTCCTTCATTTCTTTGCAATAAAATATTGACAAACTGGAGCAAACCTTGTTCCTTTCAGGGCCTTGCAGATCTGGACCTTCACCTTCTAACTCTGTGTTTGACAAAACTCACACATACACACTCAAACCCTCACACAGCAATATTTGAATAGCCTTCATTACGTCACTATGTGGCACAATATGGATCACAGGAGATATAGCTGAAAGTTTTATGTGGAACAGGCTTTTAGGGGTATAAAATGGTCTGGTTCTTTTTTGGGGTTTTTTTTTTTTTTTTGCGGTACGCGGGCCTCTCACTGTCGTGGCCTCTCCTGTTGCGGAGCGCAGGCTTCGGACGCTCAGGCTCAGCGGCCATGGCTCACGGGCCCAGCCCTTCCGCGGCATGTGGGATCTTCCCGGACTGGGGCACAAACCCGTACCCCCTGCATCGGCAGGCGGACTCTCAACCACTGCGCCACCAGGGAAGCCCTGTCTGGTTGTATTTGAAGACAGAAGATAAATATTTGATACTTGGTTTTGCCAGGTTAAGGCTTATTGTGTGTCCTTGGACAAACCAGTTTTTTCCAAAGACATAATTTATAACAAAATAACATTCTATTCTTTTGGGTTGGGACCTAGCAATCTTAATTTTTTTTTTAAATTGAAGTATAGTTGATTTACAATATTGTGTTAGTTTCAGGTGTACAGCATAGTAATTCAGTTATATATATATATATATATTCTTTTTCACATTCTTCTCCCTTATAGGTTATTACAAAATATTGAATATAGTTCCCTGTGCTATACAGTAGGCCCCTGTTGATTATCTATTTTATGTATAGTAGTGTGTATATGTTAATCCCAACCTCCTAATTTATCCCCCCTCCCCCGTTTTCGCTTTGGTAACCATAAGTTTGTTTTCTATGCAATTTTAATTTTTAAAAAATACCTTCCTAAGTGACTCGTATGCTTAGCCAGTTTGAGGACAATGAAAACATTTTTTTGTTTAACATCTTTATTGGAGTATAATTGCTTTACAATGGTGTGTTAGTTTCTGCTTTATAACAGTGAATCAGCTATACATATATCCCCGTATTTCCTCCCTCTTACGTCTCCCTCCCATCCTCCCTGTCCCACCCCTTGAATTTGGCCAGCAAATATTCAACATGACTATTGCCTCTTCCCTCCAACCTATACCCTGGCAGACACTGCTAATTGATCAAGACTCACTTTACCCCGGGGCCTACAGTCGGTCTTGCAGTGGTCAGTACAGTTTTCCAAGTAGCCGGGGAGAATCACATAATTGATATCTGAGGTACAACTTACTTACTCTCCTTGATTTAGCTTAAGTCACCAAAGAAGGCTCTCAGGTAGACGTGAAAGGCTTCTTTGTTCACGTATAAGAGAAGCATTCTAAAATGTCATAGGAGGCCAGATGAGTGGATAAAGAAGATGTGGCACATTTATACAATGGAATATTACCCAGCCATAAAAAGAAACGAAATTGAGTTATTTGTAGTGAGGTGGATGGACCTAGAGTCTGTCATACAGAGTGAAGTAAGTCAGAAAGAGAAAAATAAATACCGTATGCTAACACATATGTATGGAATCTTAAAAAAAAAAATGGTTCTGGAGAACCTAGGGGCAGGACAGGAATAAAGACACAGACAGAGAGAATGGACTTGAGGACATGGGGAGGGGAAAGGGTAAGCAGGGACAAAGTGAGAGATTGGCATGGACATATATACACTACTAAATGTAAAATAGATAGCTAGTGGGAAGCAGCCACACAGCACAGGGAGATCAGCTCGGTGCTTTGTGTCCACCTAGCAGGGTGGGATAGGGAGGGGGGAGGGAGACGCAAGAGGGAGGAGATATGGGGATATATGTATATGTATAGCTGATTCACTTTGTTATACAGCAGAAAATAACTCACCATTGTAAAGCAACTATACTCCAATAAAGATGTTAAAAAAAGTAAAAAAATAAAATGTCATAGGAGACAAAAGAGAAGATAAGGTACAAAGAAAGTCTTACTCAAAATCAGATGTGATTCTCTTACATGGCTGATTGAATATTATTTATGCTTAACTTGAATGAAACTGCTCCTCTAGTCTTTAAACGAGGAGCCAAACTGAAAACCAACTCCCACATTCTAGAGAGAGCTGCAAATGAACAGCCTTGAGTTGAAGTCCGAAACCTCCTTATAGGGTTTGAAAAAGAAGTCAAATAAGCCCCACTACCACTATCACCACTGTCTTCCTTCCCGGTCTGTGAAAGAAGCCTGAGAAGCGGGAAAGAGTCGTCATTGTCCTCTGGGATTTGCGGGAATTTTCCCTCCCCACCCCCAGGGAGGTAAAGGCTCCAAGAAAAACATCTGTGAAGATAGTTGGCGTTTTCAAGAAGGGAAGACTGGATTACTTTTGTTCCTCATTTGAACAACTTGCTCTCATGTTCCTGTGCTTGTCTGAGCAGGGGAAACGGGAACTGGAACGATGAGGTGGATCGGAGAGATGGGACAGCAGTAGAGTGCCTGCATGCTGACACTTGGCATGTCAAGGAAACATGAGCTTTCCAAGAGCTGGGAAGACACGACAGAAGGTAGCTTGGCCCAGTTTGTCTGTCCCCACCCAGGAGGGATGCTTTCTGGGTGTAGGAGCCTCAGTAGCGAAAGGCTGTGACATTGGCTGCTGGTGGGAGATACTGAAGCAATGATGAAAGAAGTTGAGCCAGAGTTAAAGTTCCCATGTCTGGGACTCTACAGTGGGAGGCCCCACAGGGCCCTCCAGAGAAGCCTGGCAAGGACGCCACAAGATATTCATCATTAGGAAGCCTACTGCACAAAAGACACTGGTTGTCAGAGAGTGTTGGTATAAGAAAAGAAAATCAATAAGAATAGAAATGAGACCTCCCTCAGATATGTGAGAAGACATTTGTGTTTTCCAATGTGGTGGCCAACCTTCAGGATAGCCTACAATAATCCTCACCTCCTAGTAATCATGGTATTTTGTGGTCCTTTCCCACATGGGAGCAGGGCTGATCTGTGTAACCAGTAGAATACTGTGGAAGAAATGATGTGAGACTTGCCAGGCTACCTTATAAAATACATTACAGCTTCCACCTGGTTTTTTTGGACAGCTTTACTCTGGGGGAGCCAGCTGCCATGCTGTGAGGACGCTCAAGTAGCACTGTGCAGAGGCCCGTGAAGAGAGGAACTGAGGCCTCAGGCCAACAACCAGCACTAATATGCCAGTCCTGTGAATGAGCCACCTTGAAAGTAGATCCTCTGGCCCTGGTCTAGCTTTCAAGTGATTGCAGCTCTGGTCAATTTCTATGAGTGACGCTGAGCCAGAAACACCCAGCTGAACGCTCCTGAATTCTTGTCCCACAGAAACTATAAAAGATAATATATATAATTATTGTTATTTTAAATCACTGTGTTTTTGTGGTAATTTGTTATGCAGTCATAACAATTCACTTCCCATCCCTCTTTCCTGCCCTAACAGTGGAGGAGTTAGAATCTAGAAGAGGGAGGAGGGGGAGCATGTAAATGTTGAGGCATCTTGAGCCGCTCAGGTTGTAAGTCTAACCTGCAGTGGGATGAGGAGAGAGTTTTGAATGGGATATAATATTAAACTGGACTAGAAACTTAGGGGGCCTTCCTAAAATGACATGACTGGGTAAGAAATGGGAATTTTATATAAAATAACTGGGAAAATTGTTTGGGAAAAAAAAATCAGTCTTACTTTGTATCTACTTCAGTGAGGTGAAACTCCTCTGTAAACCACTTATACATTAATTAAGATTTTTTTAAAAAGCATGATTGAATGGAAACATTTTCTCTGTTCTCTATGATTACTCAGTCAGCCATGACTATGGCCAGCCATGGACTATGGTTCATGACCACCAGCACCTGAGCTGAAGAACTAGCCCTCTAGAGTAAGGAAATCAGGAAGTACCAGGTCTGCAAACCCAAACTTATATAACAAATGTCAGAACCTCTAAACAGAGCTCTCCTTTCTGGACCTGTCACATGCAGAGAGTTATAAAAATATGGAAAGTCAATACCATTTTATAGAAACTTCTCTGTATTATGAAGATGCTCTGACATTGTTCTGATCATTCTAACCAATGTGAGACATGGTGCTTTGAGCAGCTAATCTAATCCTCATATAAGTCAGTCCAACCTTGCTGTCAAAGGCAAGGGGAAACTGGCCAATATAAATTGGCCAATATGATATGGATATGCATAAACTTAATACTTACCTTTTGGAGAAATATGGTGGGTTATATAGTTTCTATATCATTGAGAGGAAGAATGTGGAGAAACTAGTCTTTTAAGATAAACGTCTAGAAATTACTTGAGACAAGTTTGGAGATGGTGGCAACCTACAATGAAGATTTCAATCTGTGTTGAGTTATGATAAGAGTCAGGGTCATTCTGTTCTTTTGTAAACACCATAAAATCTCCTTCCTTTCTTCCAGGACTGTCACTGTGCCCAGCACCTCCCAAAACATCACCTAGAAGACTTCCCATATGGTGATACAAAGAGATTTCCCCTGGTGTGAACTATGCACAATACCCGTGGACCAGAGTTGTACTGGGACCACAGAGGTCTGGGAGGTTATAGTTCTGCAGAATGGATGGTGTCTCCAAGGTGGGGAAGAGCCCTGGGCATCAATTAGTATCACATTCTGTACCCAGAATAGAAGCAAGTCTGTGTAACCTAATCCTGGCCTGCTGCACCACTCTGCTATGTCCACAAGGAGCTTTCACATATACTGGCTTATTGATTCTCACAAAACAAAACAAAAACTGTTATGTTGGGATTTTCCTACTTTTACCTATAAAGAAGCTGAGGTTCAGAGGTGGTAGTTGACTTTCCTGAGGTCACACTGCTTGTGAGAAGCAGAATCCAGTTTCAAGTCCAGACCTTTTGATTCACCCAGCACCCCAGCTGCTTTTCCTTCCTTCCTTAGGTTGTATTCGTATCATCCATATATCTGAGCACCTTAATATCGAATGAGGGGATACCCCTAAATGCTGGCATATAATTCAGATAATTTTGAATATTACTTTTTTTTTTTTTGGAGTAAAGAGGTGCTGTTAGTTTCTCCTGGGAATCAAGGCTAAGTCTTTCTCTGAAATCCTAAAGGCTCTTCTGCGCCAGCTCTCGCTGAGGGGTGTAAAGAATGAATCTTTCCTATTGTCCTTTGGACTCTGTTCTTCTGTGAACTTCTTAGATTTCTTCTCCTATGTTCTGTATCCCACAGCCTCTCACCACTCTCTACCTATGTTTCTCTTTTCTCCACTGTCTAAGGCATAGAAAGAGATCGGGATTCCTGGATTCCATAGATTTTGTGTCAAGTAGAATCAATTTGCAAATAGTTGTAGCTATGGGAATACTGGGGGGAAAATACTTCTTGATGCTTGAATTTCCACAACTAATAATGATTTCTTTGGTATTAATTAGAGTCTCTTCTTTCTATTTTCCCCCGGATACTAATTTATAATAATAAAAATTTCTAATAATAAAATGAAAGATTTTAAATATTCTTATAAAGAGTAACATGATAAGTTGTCATCTGACTCGAAGAGAAGCTCCTAGAGGTCAGGCCTGTGTTTTAATTTATTATTTACAGCCTCAGAACTGAGCAGTGGGCTAGCACAGTGATTTAGAAATGGGCAGGACATGTGAAAGGAAGTAGGAAGTCTTTGGGGGAATTGTAGAAAACATTTTTTCAATTTACAAAAGGCACAGCAGGGCTTCCCTGGTGGCGCGGTGGTTGAGAGTCCGCATGCCAATGCAGGGGACACGGGTTTGTGCCCCGGTCCGGGAAGATCCCACATGCCGCGGAGCGGCTGGGTCCGTGAGCCATGGCCGCTGAGCCTGCGCGTCCGGAGCCTGTGCTCCGCAACGGGAGAGGCCACAGCAGTGAGAGACCCGCGTACCGCAAAAAAAAAAAAAAAAAAAAAAAAAAAAAAAGGCACAGCAGACAGTGATGGGACATCTTTTCCCCTGGATATTTCTGGATGTCATGCTTGGAACTGCTTGGCTATTTTGCTCCATTTTGCCAGCCCTAAGGATGGCAGTCAGGAGATGGGAGGAACCTAGGTTCTTGATGATTATTTTTAAGCTTTAGGGTCAATGTTCCTTGGAGCCTGACCTATCTTTGCTCCTTCTTTATGTGATATAATACATTTACTTATTGTTTAAGTCAGTTTGATTCAGGTGTTTTGTTTGTTTGTTTGTTTATAAATAAAAGCATCTTGACTGATAGAGAAAAATGTGTTTCATTTGTACCCATAGCAAGGCCTGGTTTTCACTGTCACATGTGGTAGCCATGAAGCCTCCTTCCTTTTATTTTTACTTTTTGCTGTTATAGAAAGATAACCAAAGTAAAATAAATGAAAAAGAAACAAAAAGATTTCATTAGAAAAATAGGTATCTGTGTAAAAATATATGGACAGGCAGATAAAGAGGGAGATGTCCAATTTTTGATAAAGTTGATGAGTGCAGCTAATAATCAACCATAAAACCTCAATGACCTTTAATAATAAGCATTTATTTCACTCACATGTCTGTGAGCAGCTCTGTGGTTTAGGTCCAGGTGTAGTCTAGATGTGTCTCATCCTCCTTGGATAGGTGGATAGTTTTTCTCATGGGATGAGGAAGGTGCAAAAAGGTAAGAGGGAAGATGAGGGGCCTCATCAGGTTAGGTTCTACATGGCCACATTGTTACTTCCACCCTCATTCACTCAGTGGCACAGGTCCCGTAGCTGAGCCCAAGTCAAAAGGTGAGGATTACACTCTGCTTTTAGTGAAGGATTGCGAAGCCATATAACACAAGGGTACAGAACTGGGGCCAATAATTCAATCTGCCATACTTCTCAATCCATTTATTTTGGTATGATCTGAATTTCTTGCTATTTGCATATATTGCTTAATTATATATATATATATATATGTATATATATATATATATATATTTATTTATTTATTTATTTATAAATTATATATGTCATAAAAGAAAAACTTCTCCAGGGCCAGGGCCATGTGGAGGAGGATGGTCTGAAGGGTGAGAGACTACAGACAGAGCGATCAGGGAGAAGGTTGGTGAAAGTATTACTTAGGGCAGGATGAGTCCTGAGCTGAGATGTGCTAAGAGGATGGAAAGGAAGGGGAGGTAAGTCAGAAAGATTTTGGAGACAGTATGTGTCTGGTTGGCTGGCAGGTTGATTGGTGGATAGGAAAAGGGAAGGTGTTATTATCATGACCAGATGCCTGGCTTGGGTGCTTACAATGATCGTGGGGAAAGATAGTTCAGGACTGGATGTGGCAAATATGAGGGTCTGTGGGATATTCAGGGATGCCCATGAAGCATTTAGACTTTTGGATCTGAAGCTCAGGAGACAAAGATTTTGCCGGAAACAAACCTCAACTTGGAGTAATTAATGTTCTAGGAGTAGATGAAATTGCCCAGGAGGCCCATGTACAGAAATATGAAGGCAAAACCCACTGGCTTTTAAGAGATAGCAGAGGAAGTGAAATCCAAAAAAGATATCATAGTATGTGGGGAAAAAAAGTCTTAGCACAAGTTGAACCTCAGAAATGCTAAGATGAAATTATTATAATTTTGGCTCCTTTCCTCCTCAAATCCAAAGTTCTTCTCCAAGCCGTTGCCCCACCCCACCCTGCCCACCTTGTGTTGGCAAAGCTTGGGTCAAGGGAGTGTGTGTTTCACGATCCTAGGCTTTGCGGGCAAAGGGGAACTCTAGGGAGGTGATGATTCATTTTTGCTTTCCTTCAAATAAAAATAAGGCTCATTGAGCCCTGAAGCCCTACCAAATGAGTCGACTTGTTTTGGGGTTTTAATCCACTGTAGGCAACAGTTTTTAGCATTTTGGCTCGAACCAGTAAGTGCACACTTAATTCAGTTATTTGGGATCTCTGTATCCACCCACTAAATTAATGAAACAACTACCAAATTACCTTTGTTTTGCCTGCTTTTCAATCAGACAGTATTTATAAGATGCAAGGAAGGGATAGATTGAGATGAAAACAATGCCATTGGAGAACACTTGTGAGCTTAATTAATTTTCAGAGGGGCTTTGTATCATCTGAAAGATTGCTTTCCTTAGAACCATCTGAATTATACTTGGGAGACCTTGCTCATATCTCTGAGTGGTGTTTGAGATGAACCCCAGACTGCAATTTTCTCAAAAGCAGTTGCTAACAAAGGGCCTTATTGAAGAGGTAATGAAGCTGTTCATCATCACAGAGACTTTCTACCGGCGTGATGAAAACACCTGCTGGGCTGGGTGGGGTGTTTTGTCTTTTTCTTAGTCTCCTTGAGACTATTCCTACTGAACCAGGGAAGTGGGAAGTAGAGGCAAGGATCTGAAATGAACAAGACCAAAAGTTTCTGTTGTTGAAGAAATATTGACATTATGCTTTTTTCTGAGTCATCCAGGCCCAGTATCTACATGAACCCATCAAGTACTCTCATTTTCTTGCTCCCCTGGCTGAATGCAGGCATGTCAATGCCACTGTCATAGTCCAGGGTTAGAATGGAATGTAAACTTCTAAATGTGACCTGGCCAGGCTTTCATTCTGCAGCCTCTGAGTCATACCTGGGTGTGAGTCCTGTCTCTGCCACTTCCAGTATGATCTTAGGTGAATGAATTAACTTCGAGAAGGAGACTCGGCTTCCTTATCTGTGAACTAGAGAAGATAATAGTAAAGAATAGCACTCATCTCATAAGGACATTGTGAGGATTAAATAAGTTAAAGCGGGCTTCCCTGGTGGCGCAGTGGTTGAGAGTCTGCCTGCCGATGCAGGGGACACGGGTTTGTGCCCTGGTCCGGGAAGATCCCACATGCCGCGGAGCGGCTGGGCCCGTGAGCCGTGGCCGCTGAGCCTGCGCGTCCGGAGCCTGTGCTCCGCAACGGGAGAGGCCACAACAGTGAGAGGCCCGCGTACCGCAAAAAGAAAAAAAGTTAAAGCATGTAAAGAGCCTGGCAGTGAGTCCATGCTCAGTGAATGGAAGTCATTATTTATCAAATGAGGAGCTTGGAGAAGTCTATAGGTCTCATACTGAATGGGCGTATGACCTGGGGAAATTGTTTAGAAAGTATATTTGGGGGCTTATTTCCTAAAGATTTTGATGTAGTAGGTCTGGGGTGAGGTGCAGGAATCTGCATGTAACCAGTTCCCAGTTGATTCTGTTACAGGTGTTTACAAGCGCACTTTGAGAACTACTGGGGAAAATGCATGGTCTCCCCGAGCCCTCTTAGAGCTCTGAAGCTCTTAGACTGCAGTCCAAGGTACAGAAAAGAGGAAATTCACTTGTGAATAAAGATGAGACCCAGGCAAAGCTCTGCAGGCAGTAGGATTGTGATTTGATGGAGAAGTAGAGGCAGCGAGGTAGGAGGTAGCCACAGGCGGGGGATGGCAGGTATCATGACAGAGGTCGGAAGGGCAAGGAGGTGTGGCCAGAAAGGTGATCTCCATAACTGAAGACAGTAGTGGGAGTTGGAAGGTAGGAGGTGCGAAGAGTCAGCCTTGGAGTGTGTGTAAGAGGGTCCCCTGAAGGTACAGGTTGCAAAGATTATTCTTGTGGGGTTGTGCAGGGCAGCCCAGAGGCTGCGTGTTTATCAGGGGCAGCTGGCAACATTCAGGCCTGGGCTCATTAGGACTGGCATTAAAGGACAGCCATCAGAACAGGAAACCAGCAACAACATCTCTAGGGAATTTCGAGGAACTGTTCACTGCATTTTAAGAGGTGCTCCAGTCCAGCTTTGGGGAATTGCACAGACCCAAACACAGACATTTTACCACCGGCCAGTGAATAGGGTCTTTGCTTCAGAACAGCAAAACCTAAAGTATGCAAGGCTGATAGAAACTGTTGAAAAGATTGCTATTTAAGCAGACCCCCTTCACCTCTCCAGTGGTGGTGGAGGGCGCACCTGGACCCCAGGTGCAAGGTACTGGATTTGTTCTTTTTCCCTCAGCCTCTGTCTTCATTTTCAAAATTTTTTCCTAACACAACACATAAGTTGAAACAGTGGGAGGAAAGGGGAGAGAGAAGGTCTGTGACATACTGTCGGGAGCCCTGGCTGCGGGTGCTTTTTGCCCCAGCTTGGTGGGTACCAGCTGTGGCGAGAGTGGTGCTGACGCCCCGGTGGCTTCAGTCTTTTCTCTCTGTAGTGGCAGCTGGCTCCACCCCGGGAGTGGAAGACTGAGAATCTGTGAGGCCAGGGTGCCTATCATCTCCTCTTTGTTTTCAGGATTTATTCTTAGGTGTGGTATGGAAAAGGCTGGGGAAAACCCATTAGGGCAAATGGGGTGTTTGCAAGGGAAGATGGATACTAAGTTTTGATTGCTCTGACAGCAGTCCCTTAACTGCCTCTGGGAACATGCTATCCGAGAAAAAACAACGGGACTTTATTGGTAGTAAGTTTTGACTCCAACACAGCATTGCAACTCTGTAATTTCTCTTAAATGCTCTATTTTTCTTGTTTCACCATGGCCAAAATATCTAGAGAGCATCCTTATACTTGTGACTCGTGTTTTGCAATTTTTAACGGAATTTGCCTTTAGTCTGGCCAGAGATTTCTTCAAGCCAGCTTAGCTGCTGCTTCATAGCAAGCCTCTGTGTAATGTTTCCCCCGTACTTTAATCCTTTCTTCCTTCCTTTTCAGTTTGCGGTACATTGCTAAACATATCTCACTTTCTGGTTTGCTTTTTTGCTTTCATTATTATTGTGTTTCAGGAAGATGTTTGGAGTAGAGGGTTAGTGGGTCAGGTGATGTAGATAATCACTTTTAAACGTGGCTTTGTTGAGCAGAGACAGGTGGGCCTTCTATTACTGTGAATTTTTCTTCTTGTTTTCTTTGAAATTTGATTATTTCAAATCATGAACTCCACAAATCCACAAATGTAAAGTTAGTGTTCTCCATAATAATAAAATCAGTAGAGCTTAATAAATGTTCCTCACGAGTAAGGCAATGTGACAAATACTTTGTATGCCTTATCTGTTTGAATCCTTTGAAAACTTTATGAGATAACTGTTGTTTCCATTTAATAAGAAAAACAGGCTCTGAAAGGTTAGGTACTGTGTGGTCAGGCCGTTCAAGATGGCCATTTTCCTGCTCTCTGGACTTGCTGGGCTCGACCAGTCTGGGCTTCACTCACATGACTAGCCAGTCCTCTTAATTATACGGCTTCATCGGTAACTGCCTACGTGCTTGCCCCCTGTCCCAGCTGCTGGTTTCCCTGGTAACTGATGAGCCAGTCTGACGTCAGTTCCCCCTATAAATGGTAGCCAACCTCTCCCTAGAGTAGCGCTGCCACTTCCTGCGTGCAGTTTGCCGTCCACGGTCGGGTATCTCTCCAGGTCCTTTGTTTTGGACGTGTGAAATCCCCTGTCCAAGAAACAGTGGATGCCTCTGTTGGTGTCTCTGCGGCGGGCTCTTCGGTCTCTCAGCTGGGCAGCTACAAGGCTTGCAGGCCTACAGGGTGAAGTCCAACAGGTACATTATCTAAAGTAAGTGGCAAAACAGTAGTATTTTTTTTTAACTTTTTTCAAAAAAGTTGAAGTATAGTTGATTTGCAATATTGTGTTAATTTCAGGTGTACAGCAAGTGATTCAGTTATATATGTGTATATATATACATAATTTTTTCAGATTTTCCATTATAGGTTATTACAAGATATTGAATATAGTTCCCTGTGCTGTACAATAAATCCTTGTTGCTTATCTATTTTATATATAGTAGTTTGTATCTGTTAATTCCATACTCTTAATTTATCCCTCTGCTCCTTCTCTGTCCCCTTTGGTAACTATAAGCTTGTTTTCTATGTCTATGAGTCTGTTTCTGTTTTGTAATTAAGTTCATTTACATCATATTTTAGATTCCACATGTAAGTAATATGATATTTGTCTTTCTCTGACTTCATTTAGTATGATAATCTCTAGGTCTATCCATGTTGCTGAAAATGGCATTATTCATTCTTTTTATGGCTGAGTAATATTCCCTTGTGTATATATACACCACATCTTAAACCAATTGTCTGTTGATAGGTACTTGGATTGTTTCTATGTCTTGGCTATTGTAAATAATGCTGCTAGGAACATTGGGGTGCGTGTATCTTTTTGAATTAATGTTTCCATTTTTTCTGGATATATACCCAAGAGTGGAATCGCTGGATCATATGGTAGTTCTGTTTTTAGTTTTTTAAGGAACTTTGTACGGTCAGGCCACTCAGGATGGCTGTTCTCTTGCTCTCAGTACACCCCCTGCCCGACCAGTGCCTGCTTCTCCTGTATCTTACTCACCTGACTCACCTTTCTACGTACTTTTAATCGTGGGCCCCAGGCCCCAGCTGGTGATTGTTCTTATCAAAGGGGCCATGAGGACCATGCCCCTCTGCTGGTTTCTTTGGTAACTAATGAGCCCACCTGACATCAATTCCCTATAACTGGTATCCTCCCCTTCTCCCCGGGAGTGAAGACTGCTGCCATGTCCTGCCTGCTGTCCACCGCACAAGGTGGTGGGGTGTCACTCCAGGACCTTGCTTCAGACGTGTAAGCTCCCCCCTCCATTAAACCACTGATGTCTCTGTTGCTGACTCCGGGCTCTTTCTTTGGTCTAGAAGCTGGGCAAACACAGGCCTTGTAGGCCTGTGGGGCGCAGCCCAACAATTGGCGGAGTAGCCAGGAGACCAAGAAAACTCCCATGAGCACCGAGATGTCAGCAAATACAGGATGGGGAATGGAAAGCTGCAGGGGCCGTCCACTAGCATGTCGGGCCCAAAAGTTGTGGGTGTAATCCTGAGGTGGTCGTCCACTAACACTTGGGACCCAAAAGTTCCAGGGGTGATCCCGAAAATTATGGGGAAATCCCGAGGTGGCTGTCTACTAGTATGTAGGGCCCTGTGGTGGCTGTCCTTGCTGAACGGGGGCTGCCGAGAGATCTGGAGAACAGTGGCTTCTCATGGCTCTGCTGCTGTATCAAAGTGAGCCTTCTGTAATTGGTTAAGCTAGCTCTCTAGAAGGGATTGTTATTTCTGTTGTGCCTTTGAGATGTAAATAATCTGAGCTCTGTGGAACATGTGATCTCTTAAGAGCAAAGGAGAAAAAAGAGCTTTTAGGTAAACTCTATAGAGAAATGAGTATGTTTTGGGAATGTCTATCTAAAATGGTCTTTACAGATTTTGGTAACTAGGTGAAATGAAGGGAATTCATTGACCATCTGGGTCATTTCGAAGAGGTTAAAATGTTGGAACGTTAATTACCGGAAGGGTCTAAGTTTACCTACCGTCGCCTTCATAGGAGAGGAAGACTAAAGCGTAAGTTTTCCAATCAGGAAATGCACAGTTACTTGCTTTTTGGTTTTTGTCAGAGATTAAGGTTTTAAAGGGTTAAAATTATGATCCGTCATAATTCTAGTTATTGTAACCAAGTTTCTTTATCAATAACATCATAATCAGGTACTTAACCAGGTCTTTTTAAGTCTTTTTCTTTTATAGACAGTTATTCTCATGCTTTTGCAAAAATGCTTCATCTTAAAGAAGATTCATAGGAAGTGATCTCCGGTGGCCTCAGCCTGCACCAGCTTGAAGCAGCATTTTGGTTCCTGGCCAGAGACTGAAGTTAGGCAGAAATAAATTCCTACAGAGACGGAAAGTAGTGAAACAAGTAAAGCGTTTATTATGAAGAAAAAGAGTACGTGTGGATAGACACACGGGTGGACTCGGGTGGACTCAGGGTTGCGCCCTCGTGGTAGTTTATATCACTTATGTGGGGCATTTCTTTCTGGTTTCCTTTGGCCAATCATCTTGCTTTGCCTGGTTCTGAGTCCATATTTGGTATATCTCAGGATCCTCCCATGTGTGTGTGCACATCTCTTAGCCAAGATGGATTCCAGCCAAGAGGCCTATGGGTAGGTTGACATCACTCCCCTTTTGACCTCCAAGGAGCTTTTCTGTGCATGTATAGGTGGGAAGGTCTCCTTGACCTCAAGAATGAGAAATATGTGTTCTCTATCTTTTATCTGGGCAAGGCTCATTGTCTTCTATTATTCTCCTGTTAATTTCATCTTGGAGTATCTGTCCACAGGGGACAAACTCCAGCTGCTCAGCCTGGGGCCCATCTATCTCCTGCCTCAGAAGGACCTTTTGACAACAGGTCTCTGAAAAATTTCAGATTATACTGCCAAACTGGGTAAGAACTTAAAGAATCTTAATGGAAGACCCAATGGCTTAATAAAAAGTTAACAAAAGGATTGGTTACTGAGGTAAATATGGTTATAATTTTTATGGGTTTTGTCTGGAATGTTACTGGTTTTGATCTGTGTTTTCCAGATATAGGGAAGCCCTTCCGCCTCAAGTTGGTTATGATTTGTTTTATAGCAATTTGGTAAACTACATCTGTGGGTAGAACTGAAGCATTTTCCTTTTTGTCTCTGCCTGGTCCCCCCAGAAATTGAAGACTCTTGGGTTCTGAGCAGCCTTATCAGGGGAATGGAAAAGACTGTCTCCTGTCATGTGCAGGAATCTCAATATTTTGGGGACCTCTAGAAGAGAAAAATTCACCGAGGCGGAGCGTGGTAACAGGCCTTTGGCATGGCTTTCCTGGCCTTGAGAGGCCTTTTGGGAATTCAGTCTGAGACTGCTGAGGAGTTTCCCTTCAGCCAGTTTGGAAAAGCCTGTGGGGTCAGTTGACCAGACTTACTTTGCAAACAAATTAGTTTTGATTGGCTGTGTTTGGTGGAGGTGAGGGTAATTTTAGAGGGAACAATATTATGTTTCAATGGGTGTTAAATTCTAGTTCTGTTAATTGAGGTCTGTATTTATGAAAGTTGTTGAGTGAGCTATACTTTTGCCCGGATGTTCCGGATAGAAAGAAAATTAGTGAAATTCTAGTGAAATTGTCAGAGTATAATAGCTACTCATGAAGTGTGACACTGCTTGCTTCAAGTCAGCTGCTAAAAGCATATGTACAATGCTTGTGTGACAGTTGGGTATAAGTGATAAAATGTATAGCCTATGAAGTGTTTCCCCATTAACATACCTCAGAGCTTGTTCACGAGATCTGATTAGTTTTCCCCCAGTGTGAATGACTAGGCCAATATAAAGGAGACCTAGCACTGAGGGACATGATCTGAATCTGGGGTAGGAGCCAGCACCCCAGCATCTAGGGACGGATATTTTGATAATCAATGCGTTCCATTGAAAGATTTGCAATCAAAGGGGGAAATGATGGGAAAATCTATACCTACTGAGGCATAGGGAAGTCATTCTGGCTTATTTACATGGTTTAACTTAAATTTTACTGACCGGAGCAGCCCATTTTGTGGTCTTTCAGACAAGCATTGTAACTCTGCTTTGGCCATTGAGGAGGGGAATACATTTGAAAGTCAAAATAGAGTAGCTGTCGTTCAGACATCCAAGGTAAAACGAGGTGGCCATTGTAAACATGATTTTTTTATTTTTTAATTTGGCTGCATTGGGTTTTTGTTGCCGCACGTGGGCTTTCTCTAGTTGCGGCAAATTGGGGCTACTCTTCCTTGCGGTGTGCGGGCTTCTCGTTGCTGCGGCTTCTCTTGTTGGGGAGCACGGGCTCTAGGCATGTAGGCTTCGGTAGTTGAGGTCGGCGGGCTCAGGAGTTGTGGCTCGCGGGCTTAGCTGCTCCATGGCATGTGGGATCTTCCCGGACCAGGGATCGAACACACGTCCCCTGCACTGGCAGGCAGATTCTTAACCACTGCGCCACCAGGTAAGTCCCTGTATACGTGATTTTAGACACATTCTTGTATTATTGAAAAGTTGAGTCTTCTGAACTGTATTTCAGCCTAGGACAAAAACCACAGGTGGGTGTGGTATCATCTCAGAATGTGGTTACTGCTTGTATTTGGCTTAATGGTCATGATCTCCCCTGTGCTGTGCCTATTAGATGTTTGACATTTTGTCCCTAGTCTGAGGGAGGAAGTCTGAGGGCTGAGCAGCCACGCCGGCCTCACTGTGAAATGAGTCTAATTGCTGGGTCTACAGTGAGATGCCGTTGTCCTTCTCTGGACTTCCATGAAAAACCGACCCAGCTAATGTGACTAGGTGGGGACTACTGACAATGGGGGAAAAGAATCACCATCTTCTGGTACCATATGCCAATACGTCAGACGGACCCCTGTTGGTTAACGTTACTGAACAACTGACTGCCCATGAGCACCCCTGGGCTGTGCTGTGTAGAATGGAATAGGCTGGCTTCTGGACACACAGTCCGAATAGTGGGATTAACTGCTTTTTGTTTTGGAAAGACCTAATGGGTCTACCCCTAATGGCACTCAACATAACATGGGGTGACAGATCTGTACTGTGACTGCTGATTCTTGGCTAGGCCACCAGACTTTCTTTTAAGGTCAAGCATTCCCTTCCCCATGGGGATGGCTCTGGGTGTGTGAAAACCAGGGTTGGCCTTACCTTCCTTATATCAATAACTGCACGGGGCACTGCTGCTGACTCCCTTTCCGTTGACTCGGTAAGCACTTGGCTCCAGAATGTGCCCACATCCTGGCCAGTGGCTGTCCTGAGTATCCTAGGTATCTTACTCTTGATGCTCCTCGGCTGCTGCTGTCTGTATTGTATCTGCGGCAGCTGGCTGCGGTGCCCCCTACATACCTGACCCCAGGGATATTGCGGAAGAGAGGCGGACCAAGATTGTAAGGGTTGTGCCGGGTATGTAGTGGTGGAGTGTATGGACAGGCTGCTCAGGATGGCTGTTCTCTTGCTCTCTGTACATCCCCTGCCTGACCAGTGCCTGCTTCTCCTGTATCTTACACACCTGACTCACTTTCCTACGTACTTGCCCCAGGCCCCAGCTGGTGACTGTTCTTATCAAAGGGGCCGTGAGGGGCGTGCCCCTCTGCTGGTTTTGCCTGAAAACTAATAAGCCCACCCGACATCAGTTACCTATAACTGGTAATCTCCCCCACTTACCCCCATGAGTGAAGACTGCTGCCACGTCCTGCCTGCTGTCCACTGCACTAGGTGGTGGAGTGTCGCTCCAGGACCTTGCTTCAGACGTGTAAGCTCCCCCATTCATTAAACCATTGATGTCTCTGTTGCTGACTCAGAGCTGTTTGTTCAGTCTTGAAGTTGGGCAAGCACAGGCCTCATAGGCCTGCGGGGTGCAGCCCAGCAAACCTCTGTAGTGTTCTCCATAGTCGCTACACCAATTTATATTCCCACCAACAGTGTAGGAGGGTTCCCTTTTCTCCACATCCTCTCCAGCATTTATTGTTTGTAGACTTTTTGATGATGGCCATTCTGACGGATGTGAAGTGATACCTCATTGTGGTTTTGATTTGCATTTCTCAATTAGCGATGTTGAGCATATTTTCATGAGGCTGTTGGCCATTTGTATGTCATCTTTGGAGAAATGTCTATTTAGGTCTTTTGCTCATTTTTTGATTGGATTGTTTCTCTTTATATTTTTGAGATTGACTTGTATGAGCTTTTTAAGTATTTTGAATATTAACCCCTTTTTGGTCACACTGTTTGCAAATGTTTTCTCCCACTCCACAGATTGTTTTTTCATTTGTTGATGGTTTCCTTTACTTTTAAGTTTGATTAGGTCCCATTGTTTATTTTTGATTTTATTTCTTTTGCCTTGGGAGACTGATCTAAGAAAATACTGCTACGATTTATGTTTTGCCTATGTTCTCTTCTAGTTTTATGGTGCCTTGTCTTATAATTAGGTCTTTAAGCCCTTTTGAGTTTATTTTTGTATATGGTGTGAGGATGTGTTCTAATTGCATTGATTAGCATGTAGCTGTCCAACTTTCCCAACACCACTTGCTGAAGAGACTGTCTTTTCTCCATTGTATATTCTTGCCTTCTTTGTTGAACATTAATTGACTGTAGATGGCAGATTTATTTCTGGGTTCTCTGTTCTGTTCCATTGATCTATATGTCTGTTTTTGTGCTAATACCACACTAAAAAAGTAGCATCTTGATAATCGATTTGTGTCCTATTATGAAAGACTTTTAATCAGCTGTGGAATATTATTGATTCTGGGTTTATTTTTGTGAGTTATGTTTTATTTGGGGATCTTACTGAGGTTGACAGCCTGGGAGACAGTCTCTCAGAGGGCTCTAAGGAACTGTTCCAAAGAGGTAAAGGAGGAGCCAGGATACATAGGAGTTTTTGTTTTGATCTCGGGTGGCCTCGGCCTGCAGTGGCTTGAAGCAGGATTTCGGTTCCCGGCCAGAGACTGAGGTCAGGCCACGGCAGTGAGAGCACTGAATCCTAGCTACTAGACCGCCAGGGATCAGTGGCCAGTGACAAGGCCCTGGCCTGTCAGCTGTGTAGAAATGAATTTCCACATAGAGATGGAAAGTACTGAAACAAACTGTTTATTAGGAGGAAAAAGGGTACGTGTGGATAGACATACAGGCAGGCTCAGAGAGAGAGTCGCCGATTCTGTGTATCTTTCCATTGAATTAAGGATTGGAAGAGACCAAAACATGTGAATGTCTTTTTTTTTCTCTTTCTGAGTGTCAGTTAGGTGTAGTGACCAGACAATAATGGAACACTGAAGTTCCAGTTCTTCCAGAAGAGGCTTGCTAGGTAATTGTAAATGCTAAAGATGAAGTCCTTGATCTCAGACATGGAGATACCAGATGTGTCATGCAGGTTATGAAACCCCCCTGTGTGGACCTTGAACAGAGAGCGGTGATACCATAGTTATTCTGGAATAAATATTGAGAGTCCCAACATGAAAGTGATGCCAATGAACTTAGACTAATGAAACACTCTAGCATATTAGCACAGATATAGAACGCTAGACAACTCCTCTTGGGAAACAACATTGCTTTCTTCCTTCTGCTGTCTTCTTCTGCAGACAGCTTTTAGGCCGTGGGGATCTCACTCAAGTGAGCAAGTCACAGGTGTAAGGGGCTGGTTTAGCAAGAGGCAGAGATGCAGTGAAACGACCCTCCAAGATGAAATAGTCAAATTCTACTAGGTGAGGAGGCCATAGCAATAATGAATCCATGATGGACTATTAGCTGAACTTTCTTCAGGTAAATGGTACTTACTCAGAGTTTGAGGGATCAAAGTCAAGGCTCTGGGCCAAAGGAAATAGGAGTACTTGTGGTGGGGCGGGGGAGGAATGAGTTGAAACTTGGGTATAAGGATAAGGCAGGGGCCTTGACTGAGCCAAAGGCAGGGGCTGGGTAGTTGAGGATGGTTTGAGGTCCATCAATATGGGTGGTCCATCAATATGGGAGGTCATACCTGGGACTTTATTCCTTGTTCTAACTGGCAAAACAGGACTTGGGAAGCAGCCTGGAATCGTACTTCTTATCATTGGCATACTGAATCTTCGAGTGACATCTATTATAATCTGCATATACCAATCTGTATATATAATCTGTGCATATACAATCAGCTTTGGGATTGGCTTAGTCGGTAACTTGGACAAGGTAAGATTTTAGGAAGATCTATCCTTGGGCAAAGCTGTGGTCAGCCAGTTAGGGCCGTAAAGAAATTGGGAGGAGGCTTGTCTGGACTCTATGAAGGGTAACATAGACCTAGATAGAGGGTCCCTAGCCCAGCAAAGTATGCCAATATACTTGGTAACGAGTGCCTGGTGGATGTTACGAGAATGTGGAATTCCACAGCTGCTCCTCTTCTCCTATTTGTATCATATCTTGCCTTTTATTTTCCTGTTTTCAGTTCCATTCTACCTCTAATCTTGCTTCTGTACCTTTCTTTTCCCAGAACTTTTTGGCTTTTGAACTTTGGTTTCTGATATCTTTCCCCTGGCAAGTCCTCTTCATTAACTAGCTTTATTCGATGTGGATCTTGACTTCCCACAAACATTTACTGCTTTCTCATGTAGACCCAAGAGGCAGGGCCCAATTCTGTAAATGCACTTGGAAAGATAGTAGCTGTTGATACTTGTACTTCCGAACAATTCCATTGTCTCTGGACCGTTCCTATCTTGCCTTATCCTCAATATAGTCTGTAGAGCAATATTTCCCCAAATACACTACATAGCATGCTAGTCCTATGAGATATTCTGTGAAGAGTTCTGTGACCATAAATGGGAAGCAGAGGATGTTAGATCCACGTCTTGGAGACATACCGTGAGTATTAGCACGCTAAAGGCTCTGAGAAGTCCTTCAGTAAATGAAACTCTTTGAAAACAAAAATGTTTCCCCAAGTTGCTTGTTCTGCTACTTAAAAAAATTCCATAGACATAGTGTTCCAAACAACAAATTTGGGGACATACTGTCACAGAGCACAGTTTGTGCTGGGTTTTCTGCTTAAGTTGTTAGGCTAAGTGAGATTTACTGATAGTTATCAGGTCTAGCAGAGAATAGAATGTACTTTGCAAACATTTTCTCTTGATAGAGCATTCCCATGACCACAAGATCCCTTTTGCACCTGTAGAGGAGATTTCTTAAGGTTCTCTTTGTGATTACCTCACATTAGGAGGAGAAGAAACGAAAGCAGTTGCCCCTCAGAATATTATTCAAATACGATTTTGTCTTGGGAAAGAAGTAAAAAATGAACTGAACTTATTTTAATTAGAAATTCACAATAAAGTAGAAATAACTTTGTACTGGTTAACATGACCTGGTCATAAAATGTTGGTTCTTAGAATTAGTGAATTTCTTGTGAAAGAAGATATAGCTCTTCAGCTAGTAATATCAGTAATTAGGCCACCACTTTAATCAGTGGGACATTGAAAGCCAATGAGAAGCAAGTGCTTGTCTCTTATATTGTAATCTCGGGGGAGGGAGACTTGAGGTCTTTGGGCAATAATGCAGCGTATAGAGAGGGCACTATAAAATTTCTGAGCCATATTCACAAGTCTGGGGCTGTTAGTTTTTATGGAATTCAGTTGCATCTTTTTTGCTGGTAACCCTTAGGCAGTCAACCAAACTCGGTAAGCAATATGTAAGATGGTAAAGGTAGAATCAGGAGAAATATGATTCCATAGTGCTGGTGATTGTGGCCTATTGCACTCGGTGAGTCCAAGCCTGGGAGAAAGAATGAATGGGAGTGAGTGTAAGCCCACTGTGAAAGAATGTGAATCTTCTTTTCCCTCATTCCCAAGTGCCTCTTCTAGCATGAGCATGCTACTGCATCAAGGATGACTTTAGTGGTTAGCGATTTGCATTCCTCATGAAAATGGCCTCCACACACAAACCAATGGCTTCAACTGGAGCTCAACTGAAGAATCAGTGATTTTGTTCTCTTTGATTTTTTTTTTTTTTTTTTGCGGTACGCAGGCCTCTCACTGTTGTGGCCTCTCCTGTTGCGGAGCACGGGCTCCGGACGCGCAGGCTCAGCAGCCGTGGCTCACGGGCCCAGCTGCTCCGCGGCATGTGGGATCTTCCCGGACCGGGGCACGAACCCGTGTCCCCTGCATCGGCAGGCAGACTCTTAACCACTGCGCCACAAGGGAAGCCCTATTCTCTTGGATTTAGTAAGAGGTTATGTATCAACAAGGTAGTGCCTTTCCAAGGGATTTTTCAAGGATAATTTGTCTATATGCAATTTTTACCCTGTGCATGGGCTTTGGACCTAACCTCCATAGGAAAGGAGACCCTGTTGAACTCAGGTATCCTGTTCCCTTGCTCTGCGTCTTGATCCTTTTCTGATTCCCCTTCTCAAACAGGGGTCTTGTTGGGGGAGGGGAAAACTGAGTCAAGTTTCAGGAAGAGTCAGGAGAGATGCATTTGTCACCAGCCATATATATTCTAAGGAAGAGAATGTCCTGGCTATACAGAAACTCTTTCCTGGGGCAGGGGTGGGCTTTTGGTGAACATGGGAAGTTGGTACCACCTTCTTCGTTTACTACACACAGTAAAAATACTACCTTTTATAAACTGCTTGATTCAGCCACGTGGCTTGGATTGGGAGGACTGTGATAAACAGCTAGAAGAATTATGACAGTGGAGACTAACTTAAGTGCCATCATATGAGAGCTGGCAGTGTAAGCCCATTCATTTTTGTGTAGAACTCTATGCAAACTGAAATAAAATTTTAATTCTATTAATAAAAGCAAACAACAAGTGATAACATTTATCTAGCACTGTGAAAATGTCAGGTTGTTTCATAGCTTGTAACTTGAATGTAATTCACCCTGGTGAGATCTACTCATAATAGTAAAACATTATAACAACTCTGAAACAGATGGTCATTGTAAGGCCAACTGGCCCGAGGCAGGGGAACGCAATCAGACTCACAGGTTGAAACTGACCTGGAGACTTTCTGGACCGCCCAGTTCCAGGAACTGACCTGGGGACTTTCCACCCAGCCCAGCGTCCCGCCTTTCGAGGGGCGGGACTAACGGTCCCCCACGGTACCCGAAAAGACCACCAAGTAGGGAATACCCTGCGCCCACCCGGATTCACCACACCCCTTTCCCTTCTTGCCCTATAAATTCTGCCCAAACCCTCGCCCGGGCGCGACTTCTCTGGCCCCTTTCTCTCGGACCAGTGAACCTCGCCCGGGAGGGCTCCCAAATAAAGCTTGTTTAAGCTCTCCTCCGTTTTTGGTGCCGTTCCTTACAGTCATATGTGTCTACATATATCCACTGGCCATGGGCACAGATTGCTGTATCGCTGTATTGTTGACCTAAAACAGACTGCCAATTACTTAAGCAAAAATGGGTTTATTCAAGATCAGCAAAGAATTGCAGGTTGGAGTCTGCAACCATGGCCAGTCATGTGTCAGTCCCCACACAACAAGGAGAGAACTCTTTTCAAGAGGAGAAAAGGAAGTTGGGAAAGCTCAAGTAAATGAAGGGTTCAGTGGAGGAAGAGAGTTCCACGTATAGTGGCTTTTCATTGGCTGAGTTGTGACATTGCCTCATAGGCTGAACTCTTGCCAGGCAAGAAGAGGGGGCTTGCCTGGCCCCCTGTTGGGCTGTCTTCCTGTTGGGCTTTCCTGTCATCATAGGGTATGAAAACTTCCTTTCTGCCCTCCCAACTCTATTTTAATTGAGGTTTCTGTTTATTTATCTTCACAGTATGTAATATGCAGTCATTTGTATTGATTATTAAGTGCTTTAATGTATAAAGCTTCTCTGCACAGATGCACAAGGAACAGTGGTTATTTCTGGGGAGGAGATCTAGGAGAGTTTGGGGGGATGTTTGAATTTTTTTAATGACATGCATATACCCTTAGTTTAAAAAAAAAAAAAACCAAAAAACTATGGATGGATCCAAGCTTTCCATGATGCTAAGCCACCAGAATAGGGAGGGGAAGGCCCAGGAGCTGGGATTCCAAACAATTAGATGATTCCTAGAGAAACTGACACCACCCCCCCAACCATGGCTACTGGAGCCCCAAGAAGACTTAACTGGGCAAGAGGCATGTGTTGCCAAGAAACCTACAAGCAATGGGTAATATGGGTCTGTTCTGGGACTCCACCAAGCAGGAGATCTGAGGGGTACCAGGAAGAAAACCCGTTTCTCCTATCTTTTATCTTTGTCCTGGTAACAGAAAGTGGTGAAAGCCAATTTAGGCCTATGCCCAGAACTGTCACAATGGGCTTGAATTTTATCATCCCTCTCATCTCCTCTCTCCTTGCCCTTTTTCAGATGGAGGAGTTAGCAGTATAGCGGGCGCTGTGTAGTATGGGAGGGGCCCCAAAGTAGAGAAGCAGGAGTCATAGGGGTACCTGGAGCTGAGGGTGCAGTGACCCCTCCCTGGGTGGGCAGTTCTCTTGGCCAGTCTGCATTTATTCAGTTCTTCTGGAAGCATAGAGCCTTGCTCACGTTTCACCTTGATAGATTTTTCTGCTGTCTCTGCCTGTCTGTCTTCACTGAACGTCTATGATATTAGCCCTGTTATTTCTTCAGACATATTTTTTTTTAAGATTTCAGGAAGAAATTCAGACAGCTGCCATTCTGTCTTGGGCCTTTTTGATGATCGATAGAACTCGTCTTCAGATTCCACTCTTGGTATCCACCTACTCTCTTCAGTGGTGAAGGCTTTGGGGCCGCGTCAAGGAGGAGAATGTGAAAGATGTGTTTACATCTTCTATGGGCTGGATTGTGTCCTTCTGCTTCTCTGCAGAACCAGAGGCAGAAAGAGAATTCACAATTGCAAGTTTTCTAAAGTAAATGCTCTAAGGAAAGGGAGGTCAAGGGCCTATAGTCAGGAAAAAACCTGTTTAAATTTTGGTCAAGCAGAGGAGATAAAGGCCATCTTTGTCATGTGCCAGGCACTGTTAGGTGTCTTGAGATTCAAAACTATATTTGGGCATCAACAGCAGAGGGCATATAACTTTTCCATCATATTTTAAAATGATTTTACATTTAAAGAGTTTATTAGGTAACCTCATGAACAAGAACTTAGTTCCTCCGTAGCAAGAATAATTAACCTAAATGAGAAGTTAAAGCATTTTATTAACATTTACTTATAAGCAAGACCTGGTTCACAAAATTGATTTGATTGGCTATCTTGTGAAATTTGTCATGGGTGTCAAAATTCCAGTTTATGGCTCTATAGAGGATGTGACAGTAAATAAGCCAGATGAGATACATGGCTTCCTAGTGGAATTATATTACACAGTGTATATGGAAGCATCTGGCATAGTGTCTCATGAGTTGCCCTCAAAAAAGGTTTTTTTGAAGTAGAAATTGGACTTGTTCCCGTTTCCTGGTCCCAGACCAAATGCCCAATGGTATTTCACCCCTTGGGTATTTCTGCCAGAGGCTTATAATCCTGTGATTTATATTATATATTTTCTTAGCATCTTCACGAGAGAAACTGCTGTTCCTTCTGTGCTATCAGATCGCCAGGTATTGCTATCCAGAGATTTCATATGTTACTGGGAAGAACAAAGACATTTGGTGATGCGTGGGAACTGGTGGGCCGTGGGGAGACATGCGAGGGAGTAAAGGAATGAAGGAACAGCAAGAGGGGTGATGGTAAAAGTTTTGAGAAGCTGGGAGGGGAAGAGGCCAGGAATAGACATCAGCCACCCAACAAATATGTGGCGAGCTTGCTGCCCTATCTGATGGCGCGGGGCTGGGTGGGGCAGGCTGAGTCCTGGCGAGAGTCCCCTAGCTATTCAGGTTTGCATAGGGATGAAAAGCAGGGGCATATTACTCAACCTTAGTGTCATTGATTAAAGAAGGGTAATTATATTTGCCTCATTTGTGAGCATTAAATGGGATGTGTGTAAACACTGAGCACAGTGGCAGGTACATTTGGGTTAAAAACAAACTACTAAAAGCAGGGGCAGCAGTGGGAAATGCCAATTTCCCCTCCTCAGGTTTTCAAAGGGCTTCCTGCTGAGGTTTATGCTGCCCCTACTTCCAGTCTCTGGGCTAAGAATAAAACTCATTAAAGCAAATCTCTTTGGAGGAGGGGGTAGAAAGGAGGGTTTTGAACCAGCCAGTTGACGGTGTCTTGAGAAAGCAGGAAGTGTGGGCCCGCTGTAGCCAACTAACTGGCTGAGGGTTTGTTTTGTACCTCTGATTATTCATTTCTGTGATTCAGAAGTTGCCTAAATCTTTTAATTATGTTCCTTTCATTGTATTTTAATGAGCTAATGAATTCTTTCACCCACTTTGTATCCTACAATAGGCCAATAATTATAATACCCAGAAAATCTTTTTAAATTGCTAGGAATCAAAATTCAGTGGAGTTCTTTCCTGGATATTAAAATGAATGTGCTAATTTTGTTAGCTAACAAGCAGCCTTGAACACCTGCTGTGCATTGAGCCCCACACAGAATGAGAGGGATGTAAAATACAAAAGAACCAGAAGTCTAACTTAGCTTTAGTTTTACTTGGAGATGTAAATAAATTATCTCCTCTTCATCTCATTGATTCGCTCATTTACTTGATAACGATTGGTGGAGCACGCACTGCATGTCAGGCCCTGTGCCAGGGATGTTGTGATTGGAGGCTACTGGAGCATAAAATATAAGGCCGGGATTAGAGAGCGATGAGCTTGAGGTCCATGAGACCAAATCACAGAGACTTTGTATAGAATTAGGTGAAGGGCAGCCATTAAAGGTTTTCAGCAAGGAGTGCTGTGGGCAGTTTTACGTGTTTTATGTAAATGGCTTGGGCTGTAAAGAGGAAAATGGATTAGAGAGAGTTACTGGTCATAATGAGACTACTATGGTTTCGCAGGAAAAAATGAAGGCAGTGGAAGTAGGGTTGGATAGTGGACATCTGAGGATTCCTCACTTCCTTCTTCCCACTTTTCCAAGAGGCTTTGGTTCCAACTGGAATCTATCTGGTTGTGAGGATTCCACTTGTGGTGCCATTGGGGTAGAGCATGTGATTCGGGCTAAACCAATTACATTGCGTTGAAGAGGATGGAGTCTACCGATGAGCACTGACTAAGTCCCTTGCATCACCTATAGAGCTGGGGATTAGTTTGAGGTGAACGTATTGCCTAAAAGAGTCTAATCACAGTGGATCTCAACTTTTCTGGGGATTCTGTGACCAGATACTCTTTCTTGCTCTGGAACATGTAATGCACAGATATGAGACTCCCCAGAGATCACATTGTTTTCCAGAGCCAATGGCAGGTAGATGCAGGGGCAGATGTGAGGCTCAAAGTAGCCACCAGGAGAGCTCTCAAGAACTACCCACTCAGGTCAAGAGAGTCAAAATGACCACAGAGAACATACTTGGTGCCGCCTTTGACCTTCACCACCCTACGCTCTTTCAAGATTTGTTGTCCTCTGTATTTTAAGCCCTTTATATTGACATAGGTAAAGGGTGTCTTTTTTCCTATCCAAAAGCTGACTGATACAAGGTGGCAGTTAAATGTGTGAGGGAGGTTGATATTGAGAGCATCGTCTCCAGTTGGGAAGAGAGAGACTTACTTACGTGTGAAACCTTGGGCAATACCAGTACTTGGAGATCAGTGGAGAAAGACCAGAAATAAGACCAAAAAGGAACTGTCTGATGCAAAGGAGGAGAACCAGCAGGGTATAATATCATGACAATCAAAGCATTAAGTTTCAAAGAGGAGGAGGGATTAGCAAAGTAACGGCACTTGACAAGAAACGGCAAATGATCGTCAGTAGGTTTGGTGGATATGAGGTCAAGTAGGACCTTAGCAAGAATAGTTTCAGTTGAGTGATAAAAGATGAAGCCATATTGTAGGGTCAGCTGGGATAACTGGCCCAGTCAATTCACTCATACGAAAAGATAGCATGAGTTTTGGCTGCTAGTACACCTTAAGCACATATCTCTATTGGGAAAATTTCCCCTTATATCTTGATGTCCCAAGGTAGAAAATAGACATTCTCTTATTCCCTGACCTTCCTTGCTACTAGCACAAGGACATGTAACTTGGACTCTTCTTACCTAAGAAACCCATTTGAGATTTTGATTCAGAAGACATTGACCTGAAGGACGCACAGTGCAACTCTGGTAAAGGTCCACATTGAAGATATTTATGGTACTATATCTTAAGAGCCTTAAGATATGCCTACCCTTTGATTGAGTAATCTCACTGCTCAAAATTGGAAATGATCAGAAGCCAAAACAGCCTTATGAAGATGATCACTGCTGCATCTTTTATCTATAAAAGGAAAAAATGGAAATGAACTAAATGTCCATCCTTAGTAGAATGGGCAAGTAAACCATGATACATCTACTTGATGGAATATTATTCAATCTGTAGCTTTCACATTAGTGCCTATCACGTAGTAGTTATTTGTTAAAAGAATGTTATTAAAATGCAAACCATGGAGACTGTGCATGGAAAAACTTACATGGTTCGTTGTGTTAATGCTAAGTAAGAGACAGAGCAAATTTTTATATGTATGATTACAGCTATGAAAAGTAAGAATACGTGAATACACAGACTCTAAATGAACTCAGAACTCCAAAATGAAAAGATTTGAGGTAGGGCTGGGGGTATGTATGCGATTCCCCCCACCCCTTGCTCTTTAATATTGTTACTATACCAAAATAAGTTAGAGTTCAAAATGAAAAAAAAAAAAAAAAAGGGAGGGAAAAACCAAATAAGTCCAGTGCAATTCCTGCTTTGTTCTGGGCTCCAGCTGTCCTAGGCCATTCTGCCATCTTAGGTGATCCCATCCACGGGCTTCAAAAGGAAGGTTTCTATTGATTAGCGCACTAAGCCAGAGACATTATTATGTCATATGACAAAAAGACGAGAATCATGTCTCAGGAAGTTGGCTGCTTATGTGACGTTGCAATCTATCAACATTTTCTCTAGAGATTTCCGCCTTCGTGATCCTTCAGAGAGAGATGTGTGAGAACATCAAAGGGGGGAAATGCGTGCTTGGAGCTATGCTCTGCTTCTGTTTTATAGCGTTAATTGGGAGTCTGAGAGGCAGGATCTGGGAAAGACAAGAGGCTTTGGAGCCTGTATCAGCTGAGTGGTGTACAGGTATGTGCAATAGTAAATCTTACTCGGGTGGCTTAAGTAGTTTTAAACACTTTTGTATTTTCCTCATTTAACAAGAAGTCTGGGGGTAGATAGTCCTGAATGGCTTGATGGCTTACTAAGAGGATCAGTGGTCCAGGCTTTTTCTAGCCTTTGTTCTCTGTGTGTGGCTCCTTGCCGCAAGAAGGCTGTAGTAAACCCACATTCCTCATAGAGGGAAGATGAAGCACCTGCAGACTTTTGCTTATATCTCCTTGGCCAGAACTGTGTCACCAAATCACTCTTAACTCCAGGCAATGCTAGAAGATTAGTTTTTATTCTGTTTCAGACTTTCTATTTCCTTATCTGAAAAGGGAAATTCAATGAACTTTCTTATATGGTTGTTGTGAGGGTCCAATAAGTGAGTCAGGAAAAGATCTCATCCAGCACCAGGGACCTAAGGTATGTTCAGGGTAAACTCAGTGAAGCTGGGACTGCAAAGAGCCCAACAGTGAGTCACATTCAAATGAGATGCATGTGTGATTTCAAACGTGTTGAATAGTGTTATATGTTTTCCATTTAAAAAGTTAACTTTTAGGTTTAAAAAAATCATTGCATATATATAGTTGAGGAACAAATAGTCCTATAAGACCTCATGAAATCAATAGTCCCTTATCCTCCACACGTCTCTCAATTTCCAGAACGTGATTCTTCAGAAACAATCACTGTGAAATTTGGGGGGAGTATATCTCCTGGAATTTATGTCCTGAATTCTAAATAGCATATTTCCTGTTGATATCAGCACCAGATATCTACTAGTATCTACTGATATTTCAATCTTAGTATCCATTGATAAACTACTACGAAAAAGTGAGAGTTTGCTGAACTGGGCTCTACCCGCCACTGCACACACACTTCCCTGCCCCTTGTATAGTTATATCATCATTTTGATTAAATCAGTAATCAGTGTTTACCTTCTTATTCAGAGCTGAGTCATGTAGTTCCTGCAGTGACTAAACTTTGTTTCAACTGAAGTTAACAGTTGCTTCATTTTAAAATTTTGAAGTTAACAGTTGCTTCATTTTAAAATTTTTTGCTGAGATTTTAATGTATCTGTCAATAATTTATGCCAAACTTGGCACCAGAAGTATAGATCTCATCTCCATATGTTAAATCACACGCAGTGTCATCTCTTCCTTCTGGTGCTCTCTGTTGCTTTGTTTAAGTATGGGCTGCTGCATGGTAAGCATCCTGGAATTTTTTCTTCTCCGTGGGCCTGGAAATTCTGTTCACTACTCTGTGGGTAGAACGTCTGTTTTCTGGATCCTCTTTCTTCCTTCTTGGATTGTGCCTTCATTTTGGTATCATATCTTGCATTAATTTCCAGAGAAAGAGTTCTTGGGAAGTAGATTATTTGAGATCTAGCATATCTGAAAACGTTTCTTGTCCTTCCTTTACCATCAATTAATGGTTTAGCTGCATATAGAAATCTAGTGTGCATCTTGTTCCCAAAGACCTTGAAAGCATTGCACCGTTGCCTTCTACATTGTCATTATACATTCTAGCTTCTTACATTGTGGTTGAGAAATCTGATAATTTTGATTACTGACTTTCGTGTGACTGTTCTTCCCTCTCTAAAAGATCTTAGAATCTACTCTTTACCTCAGAAGTTATGAACTACTTTTTGATCAGATGTTCCTTTTTTTTGTTCCTCCAAATAAATATTTATTTCCCCATTTGACAAAAAGATATAGGTACAGATGGACAACTAGCTATATATGTGCATTTTGACTATTAGTTATTTTAGTAGTTATTTTTATCTATGTATGTAGATATTGATGTGGATATATATAATATGCACATTTTTCCTGATTTTTAGCATTATACAGTATCTATTTGTATGTTCTGAAGACTGAGAAGAGTAGCTAATTTTTACTTTCTTCTGTCCTCCCTCTCTCCTTGACTGCCTTATTTATTTTTAAATTTTTATTTTATATTGGAGTACAGTTGATTCACAAGGTTGTGTTAGTTTCAGGTGTACAGCAAAGTGATTCAGTTATACATATACATGTATCTATTCTTTTTCAAATCTCTTCCCATTTAGATTATGATAGAAGATTGAGCAGAGTTCCCTGTGCTATACAGTAGGTCCTTGTTAGTTATCTATTTCAAATATAGCAGTGTGTAAATGTCAATCCCAAACTCCCAATCTCTCCCTTCCCCGACCCTTCCCCCCAGTAACCATAAATTCATTCTCTAAGTCTGTGTCTGTTTTGTAAATAAGTTCATTTGTATCTTTTTTTTTTTTTTTTAGATTCCACATATAAGCGATGCCATATGATACTTGTCTTTCTCTGTCTGACTTATTCACTTAGGACGATAATCTCCAGATCCACCCATGTTGCTGCAAATGACATTATTTCATTCCTTTTTATGGCTAATATTCCATTGTATATATGTACCACAATGATATTCCTTTTTATAGCCTCCTCTTGCTTTATGGAGACAGAATTTTCCTTTCTGCATATTTAATTCTGAGTATGTTAGGGCAAATTTTCTTCTGTTTCGTGCTTTGTCTCAGACTTATCTGTTTCTTTTAATATGTCTGTCATGTGGAGGGTTTTCTTAAACGTCTTCTTAGTGGTTGTTTCACATTTAAGATTGTCTGCTCTAGAAGCAGTGGTGCATATGTACTGGATGGGGTTATTTGAGAGGTTGGCTTTAGTATAGGTTTATCAAGCAGAGACTTGCTATTTTGTTGGGGATCCTCAAATGTCAGCATCATTGGTCTTTTCTTTTGGGCTGGTCACTTTACAGATGGTTGCTCCAATGCAGGCTTGGAGGAACTGGCTGGTTGCCAGTATTCTGTAAGCACAAATGGTGAAGGCACTTAGGACTTCACCATGCAGTCACCTAATCCCTATTACCTTTTGGAAGATCACCTCTTTCCTTACCTGTGCCTTTTGTCACATGTTTGACCTCTCCAGGAGAGTAAATTCCCAGTCTTTGTGGTGGTGGAGGGATGGTTGGTTGTCTGACAGTCTGGGAGAGGTGTTCTAGAGGTTTATCTTAAATTATTAGGAAATATTTAGGACATTCAAAAGCTATAAAGAATGATAGGGTTAACCAATGACCATATTTCCAGATACTTAACAGGACTTTTTTTCTAGATAAGTACACCAAAATAAAATGTAAAATATTGGATGCATATACACACATACCCCACACACTTTTTAAAATGAATAGCTAAGCTGCCAGGAACATGGAGAAAATCATCAGAGACTAAACTGAAGCAATACTCTGAATCTAGAGAGGTAAGAAAGTGCTAGAGCAATTGCTAATCCCTGATGATTTCAGGCCTTTGATTTCATGGAGACTCAAGGACAGTTGACAAAGCCCCACGCTTGGGAACATTTTGTAGTTCAGATCAGAGACCCTTGTATGTAGTTAGAACTCCCAGAGGGCTCTGCCCTCAGTGAAAATTGGAGCTAAACACATTCTCCTCTGAAAAGGAGATAGTAAGGCAAAGAAATTGAAGTCGTCACCCCTTGGTGACTTTCAATCCTTATCTTCCTGGCATCTACCATACTTCAGAGGTTTCTAGAATTTCCAGTTTCTGAGACTTTTGGGGCTCTGTATCATAAACCCTCTTGCTTCTTGGCTTGGTTCCCCACATACAGTTTGCTTTCTGCTCTTTACGATTCACCAAGGCAGATGCCCCATCTCCATGTGTTTCCAAGTTCTGAAACTGCTATCTTTGTCTGCTGTTTCCTGTTCTCTTTATCCTCATGGTTGTCTGCATTTATCCCATTTCTGGAACAGAGTTGTATTTTAGGAACAAGGAGAGGTAAATATGAAGAATTAATCTGTAAATATTTTAAACAGGAAGCCCAAAGTGTAGACCTTTGCTGGTGCTTTCATAGTCCATATGTCATAGTAAAGTTTTTTCAAAACACTCTGCAAACGTTGCTCATTCAGCCCACAATTTCCCACTCAAAGCAGCTGCTCACTTCTCTTTCCCACCAGCACACACTGTCCTTTCACTGTGTCTACCGCCATCATATCACATTCCTTCCAACTCTGAACATTGGGATTTTTAAAAGTATTCCAGGTGATACTAAAACGAAAGTTGAGACCCACTGCTTTTCATAGGTTTGTTGATATTTGGATCAGTCTAGTGGAGAATATCCGTTAACAATTTGGTTCGTAAAGTCCTGGGCTGGGCTTACTCCAGCTGTCTGCTTCAAGTTGTTGAGCCATAGTAGTTTCGACTGCTCTTGGACTGTGGTCAGAAACTTCACCGACTGCCTTACTGCCTTGGATGGCCACTTGCAGAAACTTCTGAGAAGATCAGATACCGACTTGTTCACAAAAAGGAACTCCATATGAAAAACACTGCCTGCAATTAGACAGCTATACCTAAATGGGAGAAAAATACAAGCCCAATCTGCAGTGATACCTTTGGGAAGCTGAGATGCTTTTTTGAGTTACTGTTGTCATTCAGTTTTAGGCAATCATAATCCAATAGTACATTAAGTCAAAAACATTGGCTAGGGCTTCCCTGGTGGCACACTGGTTGAGAGTCCGCCTGCCGATGCAGGGGGCACGGGTTCGTGCCCCAGTCCGGGAAGATCCCACATGCCGCGGAGCGGCTGGGCCCGTGAGCCATGGCCGCTGAGCCTGCGCGTCCGGAGCCTGTGCTCCGCAACGGGGGAGGCCACGACAGTGAGAGGCCCGCGTACCGCAAAAAAAAAAAAAACAAACAAACAAAAACCCCAGGAAACATTGGCTAAGTTTCTAACAAGATTGCACATAATTTTGGCTGTCAGAGTAAAAAGGATGGCATATGATGTAGGTGTTTGTATTAAGTGAACATTGATGGCATCTTGCTTTGGTTGAATTTCGGTATTAAAGATCACGTGAGGAATACAGAGGTGAAAAAGACATTTTCTTATTCTGAGGAATTTACAATCCAGAACAGAATTTATAATCTAGAAGAAGAGAAAGATAACTCCAACCTAAGAAAAACAGACAAAACGGTCATCATGGAGGCATAATAACAAAGGAATCCTCATAGTAAGTTTGCGAACTCCCCAACTCCTTTCTTGCAGCTGTTAGAAGGGTGAACAGAGCTTTAATTTCCAATGTAAGACCTGGAAGATAAAAAGGAACTACCCTCTGGGTCCAAAGAGAAGGGATGAGTGCCAGCATCATGCCCATTTGGAAGGTGATTAGTGTTTCTTAAATGCCTACCACATGCTGGCCATGGAACACAGTTTCAGGGGCCTGTGCTCCCTCCTAGCACAATGGTGTTTGATGTGATTCTGGCTGCTTTGTTAAAAGCTTTTCACATCCTACTTCTAACTGATTCAGGGACTTACTCTCAGAATATCTAGGTTCAGTGATGTTACATGTCACTATAACACATTGGGACATAGAAGATCTGTCTCTAGAAAGTCCCACTGGGCAAATAAGTTCAGCATGAATGATACAACCAAGTGTTCAAAGGGACCTTAGAGCTCATCTTGTTTGCTCTCTTGCTCCCTTGATGTTTCTAATGCAATACCACTCAGTGTCTATGTGAATACTTTTGTCAATTGGGAGCTAACCATCTCTCAAGGAAGTCTGCCACTTGTAGGCTAGTGTGTACTGTTAAAAGTGTTTGTTTTTATTTTGAGCTGAAATTCAATGGACCACGTTTAACCTTCTTGAATATTATTGAATTCTGCTTTTTCAGCATACGTAAACATATTGAAAAATCCCAGTCGTGGAAGTCAGCCCTGAGAAAATTCTTCATGAAACAAAAATGTCCTTGGTCACCTTTATTTCCAATTACCTATTTCTATACTTTGGCTTTGATTTCAGTACAAGCTTTGTAGTTCACTAGAATCCAAAGCAGCAATTGATAAATTTCTGGACAAGAACAGCAAACACTGATATTTCCATCTTCGGTCAGTGTAGCAGTACCAAAGAATGAGAAAGCCCAGCTTCTCAAACACGTTTCCCTGAATGGCTGCTCTTCAGTTTTTACACAGAGGGCTTCTGGAAATTAAGCAACAAGGATTTATTGAGTGCCTACTACTTGTTCAGACAAGAAGCATTAATGGCGCATAGAGATAAAAGACTTGGTCTTACATCTCAAGGAGCTTGCTGTCTAGCTAGGGAGGCATTGATATGTTTGGAATGAGAACAAACACTACATGGCAGGTTGGAAAATGCATAAAAGTTTTTGTTTTTTTACATTAAAAAAATTTAGTAGTGACTCATTGAGAAAAATTTGACCTCTGTATTAAATTCAAATTGAGCAATATTTACTGACTTTTTAAAATGGACTTTTAACCTTTAATTAGGCTGATGCATTTTATGAGCAAAGACTAGCAAGGGGTCCTCCCTCTCATGTTTGTCCCATGTCTGTTTCATCTAGGTCAGTTCTGTCCCTCACCAAGACAATGCAAGCCATTGTATAATTAAAAAATCTTCCAGTAGACACATTAAAAGAACAGGTGCAATTAAGTTCAATCATGTATTATTGAACCCATTATACCTAAAATATTATTTCAACTTGTAATCAATGTAAAATTAATGAGACTTTTACATTCCTTATTCCATACTGAACTCTTCAAAATCTGGTGTATACTTAAACTTACAGTAGCTGTCAATTCAGGAACTAATTTTTTAAATTAATTAATTAATTAATTTGGCTGTGTTGGGTCTTCGTTGCTGTGCGTGTGCTTTCTCTAGTTGCCGCGAGCAGGGGCTGCTCTTCGTTGCGGTGCGCGGGCTTCTCCTGGCCGTGGCTTCTCTTGTTGTGGAGCATAGGCTGTAGGTGCACGGGCTTCAGTAGTTGTGTCTCCCAGGCTCTAGAGTGCAGGCCCAGTAGTTGTGGCACACGGGCTTAGTTGCTCCGCGGCATGCGGGATCTTCCCAGACCAGGGCTCGAACCTGTGTCCCCTGCAATGGCAGGCGGATTCTTAACCACTGTGCCATCAGGGAAGCCCCAAACGCTAATTTTTTTTATTAGAAATACTTTGTTTGGATTCTAAAATTTTACAGCTGAAAAGTAAATTCACGTTCCCAAGTTATTCCAGACACAGTTTTTTTCTAATAACTGTGTCAAATATCAGTTTTTAAAATTAAATTAAATTAAAAATTTAAATGCATTTTCTCAGTTACACTAGTCGTAATATGTGAAGTACTCAATAGCCACACGTGGCTAGTGGCTACCACATAGGACACCTCAGGTCAAGGAGATAAGGTCATGCCCAGGATGCTAATGCAGTAGTCCCCACTTATCTGAGGGTTCGCTTTCCACTATTTCAATTACAGTCAACTGCAGTCCAAAAATATTAAATGGAAAATTCCAGAAACATAAGTTTTAAGTTGCCTGCTGTTCTGAGTAACACGATGAATTCTCATGCCATCTCGCTCCATCCTTTCCGGGATGTGATTCTTCCCTTTGCCCAGCATATCCTGCCATTAGTTAGTAGCCATCTTGGTTATCACATCGACTGTCCTGGTATCACAGTGCTTGTATTCAAGTAACCCTGATTTGGCTTAATAATGGCCCCGAAGCACAAGAGTGGTGACACTGGCAATTCGGATATGCCAAGGAGGAGCTGTGAAGTGCTTCCTTTAAGTGAAAAGGTGAAAGCTCTCAATAAGAAAAGAGAAAAAGTTGTATGCTGAGGTTGCTAAGATCAAGGTAAGAACAAATCTTCTATTTGTGAAATTGTGAAGAAGGAAAAAGGAATTCATGCTAGCTTTGCTGTTGCACTTCAGACTGCAAAAGTTACAGCCACAGTGATTGATAAATGCTTAGTTAAGATGGAAAAGGCATTAAGTTTGTACAATAAGGTATTTTGAGAGAGACCACTTTCACCTAACTTTTATTATAGTGTAGGTTTGTAATTGTCCTATTTTATCATTGTTGTTAAGCTCTTACTGTGCCTAATTTATAAATTAAACTTTATTATAAGTGTGTATATGTAGGAAAACAACATAGTGCTAAACCCTAAGTATACTATCTATAGTTTGAAGCATCTATTCGGAGCCTTGGAACGTATCCCCTGAAGATAAAGGGAACTACTATATTTGAAGATTTTATAATGTGGAATCTAAAGAGAACTTGTAGCTTTGCATAAAAGTGGCTTTCACAGGTCATTAAAAAATGTGCCTACTAAAGTATAAAATATATACAAAAAAGTGTACATATCAATGAATGTTCACAAAATGACCATACATGTAACCAACACCCAGACCAAGAACAGAACATTGCTAGCCATCTACAAAACCTCAAGATTTTTACTCTTTTTGGTCATTTGCATTTCCATATATATACTTTAAAACCAGTTTATCAATTACTGCAAAATCTGATGGATTTTTAAAAATTTATTTTTTAATGTGGTATAATTGACATACAACATTAGTTTCAGGTGTACAACATAATGATAAATCAAATTGTCACCACATGGGTCTAGTTAACATCTGTCACTATACATAGTTACAATTTTTTTTTTCCTTTTTGTAATGAGGACTTTTAAGATCTTAGCAACTCTTAGCAACTTTCAAATATGCAATGTGGTATTATTAAGTATAGTCACCATGCTGTACATCATAGCCCCATGATTTATTTACCTTATAGCTGGAAGTTTGCATCTTTTGACCTACTTCATCCATTTTTGCCCACCCTCCACCCCCACCTCTGGCAACCACCAGTCTATTCTCCGTATCTATGAGCTTCGGTTGGTTGGTTCTTTGTGTATTTGTTTTGTTTTTTAGTTTTCACATTAAAAAAAAGATCATATGGCATTTGTCTTTCTCTGTCTGACTTATTTCACTTAGCATAATGCCCTCAAGGTCCATCCATGTTGTCACAAATGGCAAGATTTCATTCTTTGCTATGGCTGGATAATATTCTATTGAGTATATACACTACGTCTTCTCTATCCATTCGTCTCTTGAAGGACACTTAGGTTGCTTCCATATCTTGGCTATTGTAAATAATGCTGCAGTGAACATTGATGTGCATATATCTCTTAGAATTAGTGTTTTTGTTTTCTTCAGATAAATACCCAGAAGTGGAATTGCTGGATCATATGGTAGCTCCATTTTTAATTGTTTGAGAAACCTCCATACTATTTTCCATGGTGGCTGCACCAACTTACATTCCCAGCAACAAAGGTTCCCTTCTCTCCACATCCTTGCCAACCCTTGTTATTTCTTGTCTTTTTGTTGATAGCCATTCTAACAGGTGTGAGGTGATATCTTATTGGGGGTTTGTTTGTTTGTTTGTTTTTTCGGTAGGCGGGCCTCTCAGTGCTGTGGCCTCTCCCGCTGCGGAGCACAGGCTCTGGACGCGCAGGCTCAGCAGCCATGGCTCATGGGCCCAGCCGCTCCGTGGCATGTGGGATCTTCCCGGACCGGGGCACGAACCCATGTCCCCTGCATCGGCAGGCGGACTCTCAACCACTGCACCACCAGGGAAGCCCTTATTGTGGTTTTGATTTGCCTTTCCCTGATGACTAGTGATGTTGAGCATCTTTTCATGTGCCTGTTGGCCATCTGTATGTCTTCTTTGGGCAAATGTCTATTCAGGTCCTCTGTTTATTTTTTTTTAATTGAAAAATAAATTTTTTTGCCATTGAATCGTATGTGTTCTTTATATATTTTGGATATTAACCCCTCATCACACATGATTTGCAAATATTTTCTTCCAATCAGTAAGTTGCCTTTTTGTTGATAGTTTCCTTTGCTGTGCAGAAGCTTTTTAGTTTGATGTAGTCCCACTTGTTTGTTTTGGTTTTGTTGCCTTTGCTTCTAGTGTCAAATACAACAACAAAAAAAATCATCACCAAGACCGATGTCAAGGAGCTCACTGCCTGTTTTATTCTGGGAGCTTTATGGTTTCAGATCTCACATTCAATGCTTTAATCCATTCTGAGTTTGTTTTTGTGTATGGTGTAAGATAGTAGTCTAGTTTCATTCTTTTGCATGTGTCTGTCTAGTTTTCCCAGCACCATTTACTGAAAAGACTGTCTTTTCCCCATTATATATTCTTAGCTCCTTTGTCGTAAATTAATTGACAGTATATGTGTGTGTTTATTTTTGGGCTCTCTACTCTGTTCCATTTATCTATATGTCCTTATGCTAATTAGCATACTGTTTTTATTATTATAGCTTTGTAATATAGTTTGAAATTAGGAAGTGTTGTGTAGAATTTTTCTTTAGGAAAGTTTTAAACTATAGATTCAATTTATTTTATAGGCAAAAATCTATTCAGATTTCTCTTTCTTTCTGGGCAGTTTTGGTAAGTTGTGTTTTTTAAGGAAATTATCCATTTTATTTAAATTGTAAAATATTTTATCTTTTTTGCAAATGTAGGATCTTAAGTGATATCCCCCTTTCTATTAATGCTATTGGTTTTATCTTTTATTTCTTTTTATTTTCTTGATCTGTCTTACCAGTGACGTGTGAGTATTCTTAGTCTTATCAAAAAACCAACAGTTGCCTTTGTTTATCCACTCTAACACATCTATTTAATTACTTTATTCTGATGTCTTTGTTTCCTTCTCATGGTTCTTTTGGGGTTTAATTTTCTATTCTAACTTCTTGTAATGGACACCTAGATAATGATTTTAGGAATTTCCTCTTTTCTGATACATGCAAGAAACATTATAAATTTCCTTCTGAGAGGATCTCTCAGTGCTTCAAGTTTTCATATACCATATTTTCATTATTGTTTGGCTAAAGGCATTGTTTACAAATTTACATTATGATTTTTTTGAAACTGCATAGGTCATTTAAAAATCATTTGTTTAGTTTCCAAATATTTGAGAATTTTATAATTATATTTTTGATACTGATTTCCTGCTTAATATTACTGTCACCAGAAGACATGATTTGTGTAATTTCAAAACTGTGGAATTTGTTGAGCTGCTTTATGGACAAGCACATGTTCAATTTTTATAAGTCTCCAAATTGAAGTTGAAGAGAATGTGTTTTCGAGTGTAGAATTACATATGTGTGTATATATATATGTATGTCACAAAATTATATATATAATTTTTGTTTAAAGCTTTTACACTTTTTTCTTTTTTGTCTGCTTTTCTGTAAATTACTGAGAGAGGAATGATAATATCTCCCACTATGATCATATATTTTTTCCATTTATTGTTTTCAATTCTGATAGTTTTACTTTATATATTTTGAGATTCTGATATCAAGTGCCTACAGAGTTAAATTATTAGCTCTTGTTGGATTGACCCCTTTATCAGTACTAAATATCTCCATATCTCATGTAATGCTTCCTGTCTTAAAGAACAGTTTCCTCAGTGTTAGTAATTACACCAGCTTTATTTTGGTTTGCATGGTATTTTTTTCATTTTTTTTTACCTTCAACATTTCCATATAAAGTGTCTTCCTGTAAGTAGAATATAGTCAGATTTTGTTACTTTTAACCAGTCTGACAGTCTTTGTCTTTAAACTGAAGTATTTAGTCCCCTTAAATGTAATATAACTACAGGTACTGAAGTATTTGGATTTAAATATACCTTATTATTTGCTTTCTATTTTTTCCACCTACTTTATATTCATTTTTCTATCTTTTTGCTTTCTTTTGCATTAAAGAAAATTCCTCTCCTTCCATTAGCTTCTTTATATGCTTTATTTTACTCTTCTTGGAGTGATTACCCCAGAGATTATGACCTGTATTTTGACATTTTTTTCCTAGTTTTATTGAGAAAAAATTGACTTACATCACTGCATAAGTTAAAGTCATACAGCATGATGGTTTGATTTATATATGTTGTGGAATGATTATCAGAGTTGGTTCAATTAACATCCATCTTCTTGTATAGATACAATAAAAAGAAAAGAAAAGAAGAAAGGAAAAAAAAATTTCTCATTGTGATGAGAACTCTTAGGGTTTACTCTCTTAACAATTTTGTATTTTGCCATATTAAAGTATAATATACATTGGTATTTTTTACCATTTTCTAGAATGGTAAATGCAATGACCTCTTTCTCACCTTTTATCATTTTTGTTGTGTTTTAAAATTCTATCTCATTATTGCTATTTACGCGCAATCAGTAAACATTTATATTTATTCATATGTTTCCCCTTTCCAATATTCTTCATTTCTTCCTGTATTTCTTTGCTTTCTTCTGTTACCATTTTCCTTCTACCTTAAGAACACCCTTTACCATTCCTTACGGGTCCACTGGTGACACTTTTTGGGTCAATTTTCACTGGCTTAATTTTTCTTTCATAGAATTCAGGTTGATAGTTACTCTCTTTTAAAACATCGAATGCATAACTCCACTGTCTTCTACCTTCCACTCTTTTTAATGTGACATTAGCTATAATTCCTTTAGAGGTAAACTATCTTTCTTTTGCTGCTTTAAAGATTTTTGCTTTTGTCTTTTCACCAGTTTTACGATAAGATATGCAGGTTTGGTTTTCTTTGTTATTATCCTGCTTGAGTTCATGGTGGTTCCTGAATTTGAACTGATGTATATAGTCAGATTGGGGAAAAAAAATTCAGTCATCATTCATCATCATTTGGGAAAAAAATTCATCATCTCCATTTGTTGCTTCCTTTTCATTCTGTCATTTCTCCTCTGGAACTCCAATTATACACTGATGAGAATGTTCACTGTGCTTTTTCTGCCTCCAATCTACTCTTAGAAATTTTCTGTTTTTTTTCTCACTTTTTTTTGGTCTGAATATTATCTATCTTTCAGTTCGTTAATTTTTTTCTTAGCTGCTGAATCTGATATTCTGTTCAAACCATCTATTTTCTTAATTTCCATTATTTTTCCTGTTCTACAAATTTCCATTTGAAATAGAATTTTTATAGTTTCTTCTTTTCCTCTTTTTGTCTCTTGTACATATTAAGCATAATAATTTAAAATTTCATGATAGAAAACCCATGATAGAAAATCTGGATGCCTTGTGTGACAATTGCTTTTTGTTTGTTTTCATTCAAGTATTTTATTTTTAGGCCTTTAAAAAAATTATTGCTGGACATAACATGTATAACATTTATAGAGATAATATGAGGTTATCATAAGATTCTATCTCCCTGCAGAGAGGATTTAATTTTGCTTTTGCCAGGCGGTTGGGACAGGGAAGATCACCTTAATTCAGTTAGGGGTTGAGCTGTTCGAAGTCGGGCTTCAGACTTTTTTGAGGATTACTTATTTTTTTCTCCCTTACTCCACGAGTGTAGCTTCTGAGGGGTTCCAAATGAAAGTGTGGAATATTTAATAGGGCTCCACCTCTTGACAGACCCTCAGCTCCAACCACACAGCCTATGAGGTTTTCCGAAGGTCTGCCCCACCTCTCAATTGCCACTCTGTGCTCAGTTGTATAGGCTCTTAGGTGCTCCTTTTGAGTCAGTAAATGCCTTGGTAGAAAAAGCGTTGCCAGATGTTAGGCCCACCTCTCTGAACTCCCTTCTGTCTGAAATCTTAATTCTCCAAGTGCTCATGGCTTTGGGAGCTCTCAGATGCTTTTAATAGGTTAAAAAACAATTTTGTCAGCTTTTCTAATTGTTTTCAGTGGGAGGGTTGATCTGAAACAAGGTAGTTGGATGTTTCATTCTAAAATCTTAATGTTTGCCCCAACCTACCATACTGACTTTGTGTTCCTTCTTCCACCTTGCTCGCTGTGCTTCAGCCACCCTGAGCTTGTGCTTCCCTGCCTAGGACCTTTGTACTTGCTCTTCCTGTGCCTGGAATTCTTTCTCTCTTTGTCTTCTTCCCCTTGCCTAGTAAATATCTTTACAGTTTGAAAATCTAAGATCAGAAGTCAGTTCTTGCTTCCCAGATTGTCTCTCTTCTATAAACGTTCATTTACTTAATCTTTTTAGCACTTATCACAGTTGTATTAGACTATTGTGTAATTAGGAGTTTAATGCTTCCCAGTGTATTAATCTCCTATGGCTGCTGTAACAAACTACTACAAACTTGGTGGCTGAAAACAGCACAGATCTATTCTCTTATGATTCCAGAGGCCAGAAGTCAAAATTGATTTCACTGGTCTCAAGTTAAGGTGTTGGCTGGGCTAGTTCCTTTTGGAGGCTCTAGATGCATCCTTGTGATTACATTGGAGGCACCCAGATTATCCGTGATAATCCCTCAATCTTGAGATCCTTAATTTAATCACATATGCAAAGTCCCTATTGCTGTTTCAGGTAACATTCACAGGTTTTGGGATTAGGATGTGAGTATATTTGGGGAGCCTCCATTCAGTTTACCGCAGTTAGCAGGGAAAGTAAACTCCACCTGGCATTGTGTTTTTCTTGTTCACCGTTGACTCTCTAGTGTATGATCTATGGTGTGTACTTTAATATTTGTGGGATGAGTACTCCATCTCCAGGCCAGCCAGACACATTTTGCATGTTGACACAGAGGCTTTCTCAAGAAAAGTTACTGAAGAGAAAATGATCCCGGACTAATAGTTACAATGAGCACCTATAATATACCCGACAGTGAGTTAGGAGTTTTACCCTAATGCCTCCTTTAATTTTCACAAAAGCCTTCTGAAATACCTGAAGCTTAGAGAAGTTAAATAACCTGCTCGAAGTCACAAAGCAAGTGATTGGCCAAGCTCACAATCAAATTCAGGTCTGACGGCAGAACTCAAGCTTTTAGTACACATGTGGAATGTTCCCTACAATTAAGGAGCTCATAGTTTAGTAATAATATTTAATATGTGGTTAGTAAATTTTTTACAAAAATTCTGTCCTGACACATGTAGTTTTATTTAAGACTCTCAAATAAGAGGAAACAGTATGTATTCTGCAAAGGTAAGCCATGTGTTAATGAGCAGACTCTAATAGACGTAATAAACATTTAGCATTTTGACTTGACTTGGAAATGTTAGTGTATAAATTAACTATTGAAAAGTATGTATTAATGAGCCATGTCAGTGAATAGAAAAACCTACATTGTTCTTAAAAACATAATTGAAATTCAGAGTACACCTGTTTATATGGCCCATTAACATGCTGCTTTTGACAGGTATTCTCCTTATGAAAACTTCACAGGAATCTCTAATTGTGTGCAACTGAAACTTTATTGTCTTTTCATTATTTGATGCTGATAAAAGAAATGGCTGAAATGTCAGAGTTGATGGATCTCCCTTATGTTAGTTAAGGGATAAATTATTCTTTGAGCCTATGACATATTATTTGAGAATCTGCGTTTTTATATTTTTTCAAAGTCAAGAGGACAGACTTTATTCTTGGTACTTTCTGCCTTTTTGTTGTGTATGGGCGTAATCCTGATGTGAGAAAGCTTGTTTCAAAGGATCTAGAAATGTCTCCATTTTTCTGTCGAATGATCATCTGTTAGCAGAAGTGTTTGCAGGTGGGTTGAATTTGGGGAACTAAAGCCTTCTTCATCAGTATCGGTAAGGCAGTCCTGAATGGTTCATCAGGCAACAGATGGTGGGAGTTTAGGTCCCTACCCTCATCACGTGACAGCACTGTCTCTCATAAGAACAATGACAACCCATCTGCCTGCCTGACTGGGGGTGAGAACCCTCTTGGAATGATGCCTAACTGTTCAAACATCTTTCTAACAAATAAGAGCACTTTCTGATTCTCCAGAAGGGAAAAGAGAGGTGTCAAAATATCCCTCCACAGTTCTTTATTAATCTAAAAAATAGCATTTTTCCTGATTATAAAATTAATACATGTTTATAAAGAAAGAAAATCAGAATAGTTTATAAACCCCCCAAAAATATTGTTTAATATTCTGGTGAATATTCTTCTGAGTATTTTCCTACATAATATTTATTTTATATTATTATTTCCTACATAATATTTATAAAAATGAAATCTATTTTTCATAGTTTTAAACCTGCTTTTTCACTTAACAATATGTTGTTGTCGTCTAATTAGTTTATACAGATTTATTTTAAATATTTCATAGTATGAGTGTACTCTAACTTACATATCCTTTCCCTGTTGAGGGGCGCTTTGGTTGCTTTCATTGTTTTCTATTATAAACAATCTCCAGTCACATATATCTTTCTACAGCTGGTCTTCATATTAAGTCAGCAAGTATTTCTTTATTCCAGGTAATGGAGGTATGTACCTGATGGAGAGACATTGTCTGTCTCACTAGGCTTAGAGTAGAGGACTGAAATTAGCCATTATACACGTAACTAAAAACAAGATGGTTGCTAAAGGGGAAACTCAAAGTACCATGGGGTTGTATAGTAAATAGATTTTCTTGGTTTTGGTGTGTCAGGTACAGCCTATCAGAGAATAAGTCATTTAAACTGATACCTGAAGGATGAGCACAAAGTCTGCAGTTGAAATTGATCTAGGGGCACTGGGCACTTTAGGTGGAGTAGAGAATGTTAAGAGCCAGAGTCAGAGAAAGGATGACATACACGTTCATGACTGCAAGGAAGGTCAGGATGTAGGGAGTGAGCAGGGGAGAGGCACAAAATGATGCCTGATAATGAGGCAGGGGCTAGATTTAGTGCAAGAAATATTAAGGATGATCTGGAGGATTTTAGGCAAGGGAGTGACATGGTCATTCTGAATTTAAAATTTTACTTATAAAATTGATAGTGCTCCATGTTGTTTGTATTTTGAGCATGAAAGAGAAGGATCAAGTGAGAATCTCAAGTTTCTGGCTTGAGCAGTATACATGGAAAATGTGTGCCACTTGGCACATCCTTGGTAGGGAAGCAGCATTGAGGAGGGAAGATGTTACCAGTTTAAGACGCTTTGAGTTTGAGTTACATCTAGGTGTCAAAATGGAGATGTCTGTAAGTAAACTTTATAGCTCACATGAAAGGACTGAGCTACAGTCACATCTTTGCGAATCATCAGCGCCTAGATGGTAATTAAAACCACGGGAGAGGAGACATCACTCAAGGACAATAGGATCAGGGCCAGGACAGAGCACTGAGAAATTCCTATAATTGAGGGTGGTGTTGGGGAGTTGGTGGCAGAAGTAAAAAATTGATTTGTAAGGCATTTATATGTCTTTGATTTTAACCTATGTCTGTCATATGTACTTACCAAGAAAGAATAAACCAGAGAGTATAGGCTCACAGAAAGCAAGAGAAAAAATATTGCTCTGGTTGGAGAAAGTGGTATATTGTGTCAAATGTTGAGGCAGGTTAGGTGATGTTGGAAGTAAGCAGTATGGATATAGTATCATGGAGACCACTGATGCCCTTACTGAGAGCAGTTTGGTGGAGTTGAGGGGATGGCACGGGCAGTAGAATAAGAAGGGAAGGAATGTGGAAAATGTGTGTGATACTTTCCTTATGTTGTATTTCAAGTAGTGGAATAAACAGGCCAGTGATATATCATATAAATGTTGACACATTTTGCCTATTTACCTTTTGGAAAGGTTTTATAATGTCATAGTCTTTCCTACAGTTTTTTTTTTTTTTTTTTTTTTTGT
>NW_021703781.1:46349251-46479177 GCF_005190385.1 Monodon monoceros
CAGTTTTTTTTTTTTTTTTTTTTTGCGGTATGCGGGCCTCTCATTGTTGTGGCCTCTCCCGTTGCGGAGCACAGGCTCCGGACGCGCAGGCTCAGCGGCCACGGCTCACGGGCCCAGCCGCTCCACGACATGTGGGATCTTCCCAGACCGGGGCACGAACCCGTGTCCCCTGCATTGGCAGGCGGACTCTCAACCAGTACGCCACCAGGGAAGCCCTTTCCTACAGTTTTGAGTGTTCATTTTCACACACCTTTGCCTGCTTTAAAAAAAAAAAATCCCCAATTTAATAAGAAACCAAGACAAACCTAAGTGATTCTTAATTTGTATTTGACTACTAGTGAAGTTGAACATATTTTCATACTTTTGACCACGTTTAGTCCTTTTGTGAATGGTATACTTTTCATTTTTGTTATGTACTTTGATTTTTTAAAAAATTGATTTGTAAGGCATTTATATGTCTTTGATTTTAACCTATGTCTGTCATATGTACTGCAGTATTTGATCCTGTTTATCCTTTTGTTCTATTTTTTTTCTCATATCGAAGTCTTTAAAAGTTTTATGTGTAAAATCTAATTGTCCTTTTCATTATGGTTTCTGTCTTTGGTGTTTTTCTTAGAAAGGCCTTGCTCCAAGTCTATACTTTTCTTCTAATTAATTAAATTGTCTTGTAATTTATGGTTTTGTATTTTTCATTCAAATTTTTAATTCACATAGAATTCCTTTTGATGCAATATCCAAGATGGGGACTGAACTTTATATGCTCCTAATAGTTAGTTGTTTATCTCAACATGTCCCACACTAATTTAGAGTTGGAATCTGAAGAATGAGTAGATTAAGTAGGTGAAAAGGGAGATTGAAAAGAGAAGAATATTTCAGGTTTAGGTATGTTCAAAGGCCCTGAGGTGGAAAGGGTGCCTGGTGATGTCAAGGGTTTGTTTAAAAAAAACAAAACAAAAAAAGGGCTAGTATGAGTGGAGCTCAAAACAGGAGAGAGTAGTGTTACATGAGGCTGGAAAAGTAAGTGTGGGCCTGGTATTTTAGGTCCTATTAAAGACCTGTTAGTTTTTGTTTCAGGGCAACGGGAAGCCAAGGCAATGTTTTAATTGAGAGCATAATCATTTTTACATTTTGAAGCAAACAAAATGCACTTAGTTTGAAATTGGGATAAAGACTGGGAGAGAACAAGAGTGTGTGTAAGGGGATCATTGAGGGAGATTTTAGTAGCCTAAATAATAGTTGATAGTAACTTAGACTCAGGTATGGGCAAGGGAGATGAGAGAAATAGTAGAATTTAAAATATTTAAAAGGAAAATAATCAAGATCAGCTTTAGGGAGAACATCAGTCAGAGTTTGGTTGGAGAAATAAAACTGCTGTAAGATATTATGAGCAAGAAGGGATTTAAGAGAGGGGATTGGGTATTTATTAACCATTGGAGGGGCTGGAGAAATCAAGATGAGGGACAGCTATCATTAGATCTCAGGTTTCACTGCTAGCTTTCAGGGAGCCAGCAAGTTGCAAGAACCATAGGAAAGGACTGCCGTGATCACATATGTCTCTTGTACCCGGGTGAATGATTCATAGGAAAATATCTGTAAGCCACTGTAAAATTGTCTGCCTGCTGATGTTGAAGAAAAAGACAAAGGCTTTCAACTCTTTCACATTCTAAATTTCGTGGTAATGCTTCTTACTGTGGCAATCTAACCAAGAATCCACTGGCAGATACCCTTGGGAATAGAGTTCTAGGTTTCTACGCTTTATCCTCCAGGGGAGAGATGCAGAAGGGAGAAAATGGTGTTGAGTTATTAGCAGACAATTTGACACAATAAATGAAGGAGAGAAAGGTATCTCTCCTTGTGACAACATGGGTGGACCTTGAGGGCATTATACGAAGTGAAATAAGTTAGAAAGTCATATAATTATGATTACATATGAAATCTAACAACAGCAACAAAAAACCCCAAGCTCATGGATACAGAGAACAGATAGGTGGTTGCTAGAGGCAGGGGATTGCGGGGGTTGGTGAGGGGGTGGGCAAAATGAGTAAAAGAGGTTAAAAAGTACAACTTCCAGCTGTAAAATAAATGTCGTGGAGATGTAATATATAGCACAGTGGCTATAGTTAACAGTACTGTATTGTACATTTGAAAGTTGCTAAGAGAATAGATCTTAAAAATTTTCATCATAAGAATAATTTTTGTTGCTATGTATAGTGATGGATATTAATTATACTTACCATGGTGATCATTTCTCAGTATATACAAATAACGAATCATTGTGTTCTATACCTGAAACTAATGTTATATGTTACTTATAGTTTAATAAAAATAATTTTTTGAAACAGTTAAGAAACTTGCCAAAGGACACAGAGCTAGTAAGTGGTGGATTTGAGATTTCAAATCTGACACTGGAGTCTGTTATTTTAACCCCTATAAACTACTGTGGTAAAATTTATAAACTTGGTTTTGAACATACTGATTTAGAGCTGCCTTTGAGGCATTTTAAAGTAAGGCAGTTTTAAAGAAATGTCAAGTAGCTCTATGGTTTGGAAGCTTAGAGGTGAGGTCTGGCTGGACATTTTGAGTCATTGTATTGTATAATACCTTGTGGTTATGAATGAGGTTACCCAGGGAGTGAGTACAGAGTTAGAAGAGAGGAATGCTTGGGACTGAATTTAAAGGAACTCAAACATTTGAGAACTCTGTAGACAAGACTAAGGTTCCTAAGGACCTGGCGAAGGAACACTTAAGAAGGTAGGAGTAAAATTAGGAAATTAGGATATTCTAGAAGGGAATTTTTAAAAAGGAGGGTGTGGTCACGGGTGAGCACATTAGTGACCTTATCCAGAGTTGATTTCCTAGAGTGATAGAGATAGAAGGCACTTTAATGTGGATTAGGAGTGAAGTGGGAAGAATAGAGACAGCAAGTATGGACTATTTTTTTTGAGAAGTTTGACCATGATAAAGAGGAGAGAGGTTCAGTTCTGGCTGCAAGAGAATTTTGTTTGAGAGGTTGTTTTTATGGTTTGTTTTGTTTTTAATTTTGTTTGCTTGTTATCAAGAGGGAGAGGTTTAAACCTTCCCTGTTTATTTTATTTTTTTAAATAAGTTGCATCAATTAGGATATATTTTACCTATAAAATTCCCAACTCAAATTACTTTTAACAATATAGGAATAAATTTCCGCAAATAATTGAAAAATTCAGAACGTTTTGGGTTTCCAGCAAGAGTTGATGCAATGACCCAGCAATGTCACAAAGGAGATGGTGGTGTTGCTCTCTCTCTAGGCACTGTCTTGCATGGTATCTGCCTCATCCTGCATCTTGCTCCTGATCCAAGATAGCTTCTCTTATCCAGGCTACATGCAGGACTTCACTTTCTTCCCTCAAATATGGAACAAAGTCTTTTTCTAAATTTTTACTTTATATTGGAGTATAGTTGATTAGTAATGTTGTGTCAGGTGTAAAACAAAGTGATTCCGTTATACACACATGTGTATCTTTTCTTTTTCTAATTGTTTTCCCATTTAGGTTATTACAGCATATTGAGCAGAGTTCCCTGTGCTATACAGTAGGACCTTGTTGGTTTTCTATTTCAAATACAGTAGTGTGTATATGTCAATCTCAAACTCCCAATTTATCCCTCCCTCCCACCTTTCCCCTTTGGTAACCATAAGTTTTTTTTCTAAGTCTGTGAGTCTGTTTCTCTTTTGTAAATAAGTTCATTTGTATCATTTTTTTTTTAGATTCCACTTATAAACGATATCATATATTTGTCTCCCTCTGTCTTATTTCACTTAGTATGATAATCTCCAGGTCCATCCACGTTGCTGCAAATGGCATTATTTCATTCTTTTTAATGGCTGAGTAATAGTCCATTGCATATATGTACCACATTTTCTTTATCCATTCATCTGTTTATGGACATTTAGTTTGCTTCCATGTCTTGGCTATTGTAAACAGTGCTGCAATGAACATTGGGGTGCATGTGTCCTTTTGAACCATGTTTATCTCCAGATACATGCCCAGGACTGGGATTGCTGGATCATACGGTAGCTCTGTTTTTAGTTTTATAAGGAACCTCCATACTGTTCTCCATAGTAGCTGTACTAATTTACATTCCCACCAACAGTGTAGGAGGAGGGTTCCCTTTTCTCGACACACACTCCAGCATTTATTTATTTTTTATTTTATGTTATTTTTTGCGGTACACGGGCCTGTCACTGTTGTGGCCTCTCCCATTGCGGAGCACAGGCTCCGGACGCACAGGCTCAGCAGCCATGGCTCAGGGGCCTAGCTGCTTCACGGCACGTGGGATCTTCCCAGACCAGGGCACGAACCCACGTCTTCTGCATTGGCAGGCAGACTCTCAACCACTGCGCCACCAGGGAAGCCCTATTTTATTTTATTTTTTTTAACATCTTTATTGGAGTATAATTCCTTTACAACGTTGTTAGTCTCTGCTGTATAACAAAGTGAATCAGCTATATGTATACATATATCCCAGTATCCCCTCCCTCTTGCGTCTCCCTCCCACCCTCTCTATCCCACCCCTCTAGGGGGTCACAAAGCGCTGAGCTGATCTCCCTGTGCTATGCAGTTGCTTCCCACTAGTTAGCTATTTTATATTTGGTAGTGTATATATGTCAGTGCTACTCTCTCACTTCGCCCCAGTTTACCCTTCCCCCTCCCCATGTCCTCAAGTTCATTCTCTACATCTGCATCTTTATTCCTGTCCTGCCCCTGGGTTCTTCAGAACCATTTTCTTTTTTGTAGATTCCATATATATGTGTTAGCATACAGTATTTGTTTTTCTCTTTCTGACTTCCTTCACTCTGTATGACAGACTCTAGGTCCATCCACCTCACTATGAACAACTCAATTTTGTTTCTTTTTATGGCTATGTAATATTTGATTGTATATATGTGCCACATCTTTATCCATTCATCTGTCGATGGACACTTAGGTTGCTTCCATGTCCTGGCTATTGTAAATAGAGCTGCAATGAACATTGTGGTACATGACTCTTTTAATTATGGTTTCTCAAGGTATATGCCCAGTAGTCGGATTTCTGGGTCATGCAGTAGTTTTATTTTTAGTTTTTAAAGGAACCTCCATACTGTTCTCCATAGTGGCTGTATCAATTTACATTCCTACCAACAGTGCAAGAGGGTTCCCTTTTCTCCACACCCTCTCCAGCATTTATTGTTTCTAGATTTTTTGATGATGGCCATTCTGACCAGTGTGACGTGATACCTCATTGCAGTTTTAATTTGCATTTCTCTAATGATTAGTGATGTTGAGCATGCTTTCATGTGTTTGTTGGAAATCTGTATATATTCTTTGGAGAAACTCCTGTTTAGGTCTTTTGCCCATTTTTTGGATTGGGTTGGTTTTTTTTTTGATATTGAGCTGCGTGAGCTGTTTATATATTTTGAAGATTAATCCTTTCTCCATTGATTTGTTTGGAAATATTTTCTCTCATTCTGAGGGATGTCTTTTTGTCTTGTTTATGGTTTCCTTTGCTGTGCAAAAGCTTTTAAGTTTCATTAGGCCCCATTTGTTTATTTCTGTTTTTACTTCCATTTCTCTAGGAGGTGGGTCAAAAAGGATCTTGCTGTGGTTTATATCAGAGTGTTCTTCCTTTGTTTTCCTCTAAGAGTTTTATAGTGTCTGGCCTTACATTTAGGTCTTTAACCTATTTTGAGTTTATTTTGGTGTATGATGCTAGGAAGTGTTCTAGTTTCATTCTTTTACATGTAGCTGTCCAGTTTTCCCAGTACCACTTATTGAAGTGGCTGTCTTTTCTCCATTGTCTATTCTTGCCTCCTTTATCAAAGATAAGGTGAACATAGGTGTGTGGGTTTATCTCTAGGCTTTCTATCCTGTTCCACTGAGCTATATTTCTGTTTCTGTGCCAGTACCATACTGTCTTGATTACTGTAGCTTTAGAGTATAGTCTGAAGTAAGGGAGCCTGATTCCTCCAGCTCCGTTTTTCTTTCTCAAGAAAGAAAGATCAGATTATTGCTGGTCTGATCTTTATGATTTCTTTCCTTCTGCTAACTTTGGGGTTTTTTTGTGTGTTCTTCTTTCTATAATTGATTTAGGTATAAGGTTAGGTCGTTTAGTTTATCTTTTTCTTGTTTCTTCAGGTAGGATTGCATTGCTATAAACTTCCGTCTTAGAACTGCTTTTGCTGCATCCAATAGGTTTTGGGTCATCATGTTTTCATTGTCATTTATTTCTAGGTATTTTTTGATATCCTCTTTGATTTCTTGAGTGATCTCTTGGTTATTTGATAGCATACTTTTTAGCCTCCATGTGTTTGTATTTTTTACATTTTTTTCCTGCAATTGATACCTAGTCTCATAGTGTTGTTATCGGCAAAGATACTTGATACAATTTCAATTTTCTTAAATTTACCAAGGCTTGATTTGTGACCCAAGATATCTATCCTGGAGAATGTTCCATGAGCACTTGAGAAGAAAGTGTATTCTGTTGTTTTTGGATGGAGTGTCCTATAAATATCAATTAAGTCTATTTGGTCTATTGTGTAATTTAAAGTTTGTGTGTCCATATTTATTTTCATTTTGGATGATCTGGCCATTGGTGAAAGTAGGGTGTTAAAGTCCTCTACTATGATTATATTACTGTCAATTTCCCCTTTTATGGCTGTTAAAATTTGCCTTATGTATTGAGGTGCTCCTATGTTGGGTGCATAAATATTTACAATTATTATATCTTCTTCTTGGATTGATCACTTGATAGTTATGTAGTGTCCTTCCTTGTCTCTTGTAATAGTCTTTATTTTAAAGTCTATTTTGTCTGATATGAGAATTGCTACTCCCTCTTACTTCTGATTTCCATTTGCATGGAATATATTTTTCCATGCCCTCACTTTCAGTCTGTATGTGTCCCTAGGTCTGAAGTGGGTCTCTTGTAGACAGCATATATACGGGTCTTATTTCTGTAGTCACCCAGTCTATGTCTTTTGGTTGGAGCAATTAATCCATTTACATTTAAGGTAATTATCAATATGTATGTTCCTATGACCATTTTCTTAATTGTTTTGGGTTTGTTTTGGTACGTAATTTCCTTCTCTTGTGTTTCCTGCCTAAAGAAGTTTCTTTAGCATTGGCTGTAAAGCTGGTTTGGTGGTGGTGAATTCTTTTTTTTATTTATTTAATTTAATTTATTTTTATACAGCAGGTTCTTATTAGTCATTCATTTTATACACATCAGTGTATACATGTCAATCCCAATCTCCCAATTCATCACACCCCGCCCCCCCGCGGCTTTCCCCTCTTGGTGTCCATATGTTTGTTCTCTGCCTCTGTGTCTCTATTTCTTCCCTGCAAACTGGTTCATCTGTACCGTTTTTCTAGGTTCCACATACATGTGTTAATATACGATATTTGTTTTTCTCTTTCTGACTTACTTCACTCTGTATGACAGACTCTGGGTCCATCCACGTCTCGACAAATGACCCAATTTCATTCCTTTTTATGGCTGAGTAATATTCCATTGTATATATGTACCACACGTTCTTTATCCATTCATCTGTCGATTGGCATTTAAGTTGTTTCCGTGACCTGGCTATTGTAAATAGCGCAGCAATGAACATTGGGGTGCATGTGTCATTTTGAATTATGGTTTTCTCTGGGAGTATGGCCAGTAGTGGGATTGCTGGGTCATATGCTAATTCTATTTTTAGTTTTTCAAGGAACCTCCATACTGTTCTCTGTAGTGGCTGTATCAATTTACATTCCCACCTACAGTGCAAGAGGGTTCCCTTTTCTACACACCCTCTCCAGCATTTATTGTTTGTAGATTTTCTGATGGTGGCCATTCTAACTGGTGTGAGGTGACACCTCATTTTAGTTTTGATTGCATTTTGGTAATAATTATTGATGTTGAGCAGCTTTTCATGTGCTTCTTGGCCATCTCTGTGTCCTCGTTGGGGAAATGTCTATTTAGGTCTTCTGCCCATTTTTTGATTGGGTTGTTTGTTTTTTTCATATTGAGCTGCATGAGCAGTTTATATATTTTGGAGATTAAGCCTTTTCTGTTGATTCATTTTCAAATATTTTCTCCCATTTCTGAGGGTTGTCTTTTCTTCTTGTTTGTAGTTTCCTTTGCTGTGGAGAAACTTTTAAGTTTATTAGTTTATTATTAGTTTTTTAGTTTATTTTTGTTTTTATTTCCATTACTCTAGGAGGTGGATCAAAAAAGATCTTGCTGTGATTTATGTGAAAGAGTGTTCTTCCTCTGTTTTCCTCTAAGAGTTTTATAGTGTCTGGTCTTACACTTAGGTCTCTAATCCATTTTGAGTTTATTTTTGTGTATGGTGTTAGCGAGTGTTCTAATTTCATTCTTTTATATGTAGCTGTCCATTTTTCCCAGCACAACTTATTGAAGAGAGTGTCTTTTCTCCATTGTATATCCTTGCCTCCTTTGTCATAGATTAGTTGACCATAGGTGCTTTCTATACTGTTCCATTGATCTATGTTTCTGTTTTTGTTCCAGTACCATAATGGCTTGAATACTGTAGCTTTGTAGTATAGTCTGAAGTCAGGGAGTCTGATTCCTCCAGCCCCGTTTTTTTCCCACAAGGCTGCTTTGGCTATTAGGGGTCTTTTGTGTTTCCATACAAATTTTAAGATTTTTTTGTTCCAGTTCTGTAAAATTCCATTGGTAATTTGATAGGGATTGCATTGAATCTGTAACTTGCTTTGGGTACTATAATCATTTTCACAGTATTGATTTTTCCAATCCAAGAACATGGGATATCTCTCCATCTGTTGGTATCATATTTAATTTCTTTCAACAGTGTCTTATAGCTTTCTGCATACAGGTCTTTTGTCTCCCTAGGTGTGTTTATTCCTAGGTATTTTATTCTTTTTGTTGCAGTGGTAAATGGGAGTGTTTCCTTAATTTCTCTTTCAGATTTTTCATCATTAGTGTATAGGAATGCAAGAGATTTCTGTGCAGTAATTCTGTATCCTGCTACTTTACCAAATTCATTGATTAGCTCTAGTAGTTTTCTGGTGGCATCTTTAGGATTCTCTATGTATGGTATCATGTCATCTGCAAACAGTGACAGTTTTACTTCTTTTTGAATTTGTATTCCTTTTATTTCTTTCTCTTCTCTGATTGCCGTGGTGAGGACTTCCAAAACTATGTTGAATAATAGTGGCAAGAGTGGACATCCTTGTCTTGTTCCTGATCTTAGAGGAAATGCTTTCAGTTTTTCACCATTGAGAATGATGTTTGCTTTGGTTTTGTCATATATGGCCTTTCTTATGTTGAGGTAGATTCCCTCTATGCCCACTTTCTGGAGAGTTTTGTTTTTTGTTTTATCATAAATGGGTTTTTAAATTTGTCAAAACCTTTTTCTGCATCTATTGAGATGATCATATGGTTTTTCTTCTTCAATTTGTTAATATGGTGTATCACATTGATTGTTTGCATATATTGAACAATCCTTGCATCCTGGGATAAATCCCACCTGATCATGGTGTATGATCCTTTTAATGTGTTATTGGATTCTGTTTGCTAGTATTTTGTTAAGGATTTTTGCATCTATATTCATCAGTGATATTGGTCTATAATTTTCTTTTTTGTAGTATCTTTTTCTGATTTTGGTATCAGGGTGATGGTGGCCACATAGAATTAGTTTGGGAGTGTTCCTTCCTCTGCGAATTCTTGGAAGAGTTTGAGCAGGATGGGTGTTAGCTCTATTCTAAATGTTTGATAGAATTCACCCATGAAGCCATCTGATCCTGGACTTTTGTTTGTTGGAAGATTTTTTTTTTTTTGCGGTACGCAGGCCTCTCACTGTTGTGGCCTCTCCCATTGTGGAGCACAGGCTCCAGACGTGCAGGCTCAGCGGCCATGTCTCATGGGCCCAGCCGCTCTGTGGCATGTGGGATCCTCCTGGACCGGGGCACGAACCCGTGTCCTCTGCATCGGCAGGCAGACTCTCAACCACTGCGCCACCAGGGAAGCCCTGTTGGAAGATTTTTAATCACAGTTTCAATTTCATTACTTGTGATTGGTCTGTTCATATTTTCTATTTCTTCCTGGTTCAGTCTTGGAAGCTTATACCTTTCTTACAATTTGTCCATTTCTTCCAGGTTGTCCATTTTATTGGCATATTTTTTGTAGTAATCTCTTATATTCCTTATATTCCTGCAGTGTCAGTTGTGATTTCTCCTTTTTCATTTCTAATTGTATTGATTTGAGGCCTCTCCCTCTATTTCTTGATGAGTCTTGCTAATGGTTTATCAATTTTGTTTATCTTCTCAAAGAACCGGCTTTTAGTGTTATTGATATTTGCTATCATTTCCTTTATTTCTTTTTCATTTATTTCAGATCTGATATTTATGATTTCTTACCTTCTGCTAAATTTGGGTATGTTTGTTCTTCTTTCTCTAATTCCTTTAGGTGTAAGGTTAGATTGTTTATTTGAGACTTTTCTTGTTTCTTGAGATAGGCTTGCAGAGCTATAAACTTCCCTCTTAGAACTGCTTTTGATGCATCCCACAGGTTTTGGATCGTCGTGTTTTCATTGTCATTTGTCTCTAGGTATTTTTTGATTTTCTATTTGATTTCTTCAGTGACCTCTTGGTTATTTAGTAATGTATTGTTTAGCCTCCATATGTTTGTGCTTTTTACATTTTTTTTCCCTGTAATTGATTTCTGATCTCATAGCGTTGTGGTCAGAAAAGATGCTTGATATGATTTCAATTTTCTTAAGTTTACTGAGGCTTGATTTGTGACCCAAGATGTGATCTATCCTGGAGAATGTTCCATGTGCACTTGAGAAGAAAGTGTAATTTGCTGTTTTTGGATGGAATGTCCTATAAATATCAATTAAATCTATCTGGTCTACTGTGTCATTTAAAGCTTCTGTTTCCTTATTTATTTTCATTTTGGATGATTTGTCCATTGGTGTAAGTGAGGTGTTAAAGTCCTCCACTACTATTGTGTTACTGTCGATTTCCTCTTTGAGAGCTGTTAGCAGTTGCCTTATGTATTGAGGTGCTCCTATGTTGGGTGCATATATATTTACAATCGTTATATCTTCTTCTTGGATTGATCCCTTCATCATTATGTAGTGTTCTTCCTCGTCTCTTGTAACATTCTTTATTTTAAAGTCATTTTATCTGATATGAATATTGCTACTCCAGCTTTCTTTTGATTTTCACTTGCATGGAATATATTTTTCCATCCTCTCACTTTCAGTCTGTATGTGTCCCTAGGTCTGAAGTGGGTCTCTTGTAGACAGCATATAGGTGGGTCTTGTTTTTGTATCCATCCAGGAAGCCTGTGTGTTTTGGTTGGAGCATTTAATCCATTCACGTTTAAGGTAATATCGATATTTATGTTCCTATGACCGTTTTCTTAATTGTTTTGGGTTTGTTTTTGTAGGTCCTTTTCTTCTGTTGTGTTTCCCACTTAGAAAAGTTCCTTTAGCATTTGTTGTATAGCTGGTTTGGTGGTGCTGAATTCTCTTGGTTTTTGCTTGTCTGTAAAGCTTTTGATTTCTCCATTGTATCTGAATGAGATTCTTGCTGGGTGGAGTAGTCTTTGTTTTAGGTTCTTCCTTTTCATCATTTTAAGTATATCATGGCACTCCCTTATGGCTTGTAGAGTTTCTGGTGGGAAATCAGCTGTTGACCTTATGGGAGTTCACTTGTATGTTATTTGTTGTTTCTCCTTTGCTGCTTACAGTAATTTTTCTTTGTCTTTAATTTTGACCAGTTTGATTACTATGTGTCGGCGTGTTTCTACTTGCGTTTATCCTGCCTGGGACTCTCTGTGCTTCCTGCACTTGGGTGGCTATTTCCTTTCCCATGTTAGGGAAGTTCTCGACTATAATCTCTTCAAATATTTTCTCTGGTCCTTTCTCTCTCTCTTCTCCTTCTGGGACCCCTATAATGAGAATGTTGTTGCGTTTAATGTTGTCCCAGACATCTCTTAGGCTGTCTTCATTTCTTTTCCTGCTTTTTTCTTTAGTCTGTTCCACAGCAGTGAATTCCACCATTCTGCCTTCCAGGTCACTTATCCGTTCTTCTGCCTCAGTTATTCTGCTATTGATTCATTTTAGTTTAGTTTTCAGTTCATTTATTGTGTTGTTCATCTCTGTTTGTCTGTTCTTTTATTGTTCTAGATCTTTGTTAAACATTTCTTGCATTTTCTCGATCTTTGCCTCCATTCTTTTTCTGAGGTCCTGGATCATCTTCACTATCATTATTCTGAATTCTTTTTCTGGAAGGTTGCCTCTCTCCACTTCATTTAGTTGTTTTTCTGGGGTTTTATCTTGTTCCTTCATGTGGTACATAGCCCTCTGCCTTTTCATCTTGTCTCTCTTTCTGTGAATGTGGTTTTTGTTCCACAGGCTGCAGGATTGTAGTTCTCCTTGCTTCTGCTTCTGCCCTCTGGTGGATGAGGCTATCTAAGAGGCTTGTGCAAGCTTCCTGATGGGAGGGACTTGTGGTGGGTAGAGCTGGCTGTTGCTTTGGTGGGCAGAACTCAGTAAAACTTTAATCCACTTGTCTGCTCATGGTTGGGGCTGGGTTCCCTCCCTGTTGGTTGTTTGTCCTGAGGTGATGCAACACTGGAGCCTACCTGGACTCTTTTGTGGGGCTAATGGAAGACTCTGGGAGGGCTTACGCCAAGGAATACTTCCCAGAACTTCTGCTCCCAGTGTCCTTCTTCTCAAGGTGACACACAGCCACACCCCACCTCTGCAGGAGACCATCCAACACTAGCAGGTAGGTCTGGTTCAGTCTCCTATGGGGTCACTGCTCCTTCCCCTGGATGCCGATTAGCACCCTACTTTGTGTGTGCCCTCCAAGAGTGGAGTCTCTGTTGCCCCCAGTCCTGTTGAAGTCCTGCAATCAAATCGTGGTAGCCTTCCAAGTCTGATTCTCTAGGAATTCCTCCTTCAGTTGCTGGACCCCAGATTGGGAAGCCTGACGTGCGGCTCAGAACCTTCACTTCAGTGTGTGGGCTTTTGTGGTATAAGTGTTCTTCAGTTTGTGAGTCACCCACCCAGTAGTTATTGGATTTGATTTTATTGTGATTGTGCCCCTCCTACCATCTCATTGTGGATTGTCCTTTGTCTTTGGATGTGTGGTATCTTTTTTGGTGAGTTCCAGTGTCTTCCTGTCTATGATTGTTCAGCAGTTAATTGTGATTTTGGTGTTCTTGTAAGAGGGAGTGACGGCGTGTCCTTCTACTCCACCATCTTGAACCAAACTCTCCTGATTTAACTTTTGCTAGTTTGTAAAGGTTTTAATTTCTCCGTCGAATCTGAGTGAGATCCTTGCTGGGTAGAGTAATCTTGGTTGTAGGTTTTCTCCCTTTCATCACTTTAAATATGTCCTGCCACTCCCTCTGGCTTGCAGAGTTTCTGCTGAATGATCAGCTGTTAATGTTATGGGGATTCCCTTGTATGTTATTTGTTGCTTTTCCCTTGCTGCTTTTAATATTTTTTCTTTGTACTTAATTTTTGATAGTTTAATTAACGTGTCTTGGCATGGTTCTCCTCGCATTTATCCTGTATGCGACTCTGCACTTCCTGGACTTGATCGACTATTTCCTTTCCCATGTTAGGGAAGTTTCCAACTATAATCCTTCAAATATTTTCTCAGTCCCTTTCTTTTTCTCTTCTTCTTCTGAGACCCCTATGTTATGAATGTTGGTGAGTTTAATGTTGTCCCAGAGGTCTCTGAGACTGTCCTCAATTCTTTTCCTTCTTTTTTCTTTATTCTCCTCTGTGGTAGTTATTTCCATTCTTTTATCTTCCAGGTTACTTATCCGTTCTTCTGCCTCAGTTATTCTACTATTGTTTCCTTCTAGAGAATTTTTATTTTTATTTATTGTGTTGTGCATTGTTTGTTTGCTCTTTAGTTCTTCTAGGTCCTTGTTAAACATTTCTTGTGTTTTCTCCATTCTATTTCCAATATTTTGGATCATCTTTACTGTCATTACTCTGAATTCTCTTTCAGGTAGACTGCCTATTGCCTCTTCATTTGTTTGGTTTGGTGGCTGTTTTTACCTTGCTCCTTCATCTGCATGTTTCTCTGTCTTCTCATTTTGTTTAGCTTACTGTGTTTGGGGTCTCCTTTTCGTACGCTGCAGTTTTGTCGTTCCCGTTGTTTTTGGCGTCTGCCCTCAGTGGGTGAGGTCGGTTCAGTGGGTTGTGTAGGCTTCCTGGTGGAGGGAATTGGTGCCTGTGTTCTGGTGGGTGAGGCTGGATCTCATCTTTCTGGTGGGCAGGGCTGCATGTGGCAGTGTGTTTTGGGGTGACTGTGAACTTAGTATGATATTAGGCAGCCTCTGTGCTAATGGGCGGGGTTGTGTTCCTGTCTCGCTAGCTGTTTGGCATGGGGCGTCCAGCACTGTAATTTGCTGGCCTTTGGGTGGAGCTGCGTCTTATAGTTGAGATGGAGATCTCTGGGAGAGCTCTCACCGATTGTATCATGTGTGACTGGGAGATCTCTGGTGGTCCAGTGTCCTGAACTCAGCTCTCCCACCTGGGAGGCTCGGGCCTGACACCAAGCCAGAGCACTAGGACCCCGTCAGCGACACGGCTGCATCACAACAGCAAGCTTGTAATAGGGCTGAACTTGGAACTCGGTCCCCAGTCCACTTCATTTCCACTACGTCATACGAGCTTCTGTTCTACTTTGTGATGATGCCTTGCTGATGATGCCGCACAGCTCAGTAGAAAAGGAAGAAGAAAACAAAGAGAACAACAAAAAAGAAATTAAAAAAGAAAGTCAAAGAAAATTATTAAAATAAAGTTTTTAAAGAAAAAAATCAAAAAGCAATACAAAAAGGAGAACAACCAAACCAATAAACAAATCCACCAGTTATAACAAGTGCTAAAAACTATACTAAGATAAACATCAAAATCAGTAACAAATCAGTCACAGAAAGCAAACCTCAAGTCTACCATTGCTCCCAAAGTCTACCGCCTCAATTTTGGGTTGCTTTGTTGTCTCTTCAGGTATTCCACAGGTGCAAGGTGTACCTCACGTTGATTGTGGGGGTTTGACCTGCTCCTGAGGCTGCTGGGAGAAATTTCCCTGTCTCTTCTTTGTTTGCACAGCTCTTGGGGCTCAGCTTTGGTTTTGGCCCCGCCTCTGGATGTAGGTCGCCCTCAGGCTTCTGTCTCCTGCTCAGACAGGACGGGGTTAAAGCAGCAGCTGACGAGGTGGCTCTGGCTCACTCGTGCTGGGGTGAGGGAGGGTATGGTAGTTATAATTGGAATGCGGGCTGAGCCTATGGTGGCAGAGACTGGCGTGACGTTGCAACAGCCTGAGGTGCACTGTCTGTTCTCCTGGGGAAGCTGTCCCTTGATCACGGGACCCTGGCAGTGACGGGCTGCCACAGGCTCCTGGGAGGGGAGGTGCGAATAGTGACCTGTGCTTTCACACAGGCTTCTTGGTGGCTGTAGCAGCAGCCTTAGCATTTCATGCCCGTCTCTGGTGTCCAAGCTGGTAGCTGCAGCTTGCACCCGTCTCTGGAGCTCATTTAGGCGGTGCTCTGAATTCCTTCTCTGCGCGCACCTCAAAACAAAGATCTCTTGCCTCTTAGGCAGGTCCAGAGTTTTTCCCAGACTCCCTTCTGGCCAGCTGTGGCTCACTAGCCCCCTTCAGGCTGTGTTCACGCAGCCAACCCTAGTCCTCTTCCTGGGATCTGACCTCTGAAGCCCGAGCCTCAGCTCCCAGTCCCCGCCTGCCCCGGCCGGTGAGCAGACAATCCTCTCAGGCTGGTGAGTGCTGGTTGGCACTGATCCTCTGTGCAGGAACCTGTCTGCTTTGTCCTCTGCACCCCTGTTGCTGTGCTGTCCTCCATGGCTCTGAAGCTTCCCCCCACCCACCCTCTGTCTGTGCCAGTGAAGGGGCTTCCTAGTGTGTGGAAACTTTTCCTCCTTCACAGCTCCCTCCCAGAGGTGCAGGTCCTGTCCCTATTCTTTTGTCTCTGTTTTTTCTTTTGCCCTACCCACGTTCATGAGGAGTTTCTTGCCTTTTGGGAAGTCTGAGGTCTTCTGCCAGCATTCAGTAGTTCTGTAGGAGTTGTTCCAAATGTGGATGTAGTTTTGATGTATTTGTGGGGGGGAAGGTGATGTCCATGTCTTACTCCTCTGCTATCTTGAAGGTCCCCCTCTTTAGCATTTATTGTTTGTAGACTTTGTGATGATGGCCATTCTCACTGGTGTGAGGTGGCACCTCATTGGAGTTTTGATTTGCATTTCTCTAATAATTAGTGATGTTGAGCATCTTTTCATTTGCCTCTTGGCCATCTGTATGTCTTTGGAGAAATGTCTATTTAGGTCTTCTGCCCATTTTTTGTTTAGGCTGTTCCTTGATATTGAGCTGCATGAGGTGTTTGTAAATTCTGGCGATTAATCCCTTCTTGGTCACATCATTTGCAAATATTTTCTTATTCTGTGGTCTGTCTTTTCATTTTTTTATGGTTTCCTTTGCTGTTCTAAAGTTTCTGAGTTTAATTAGGTTCCATTTGTTTACTTTTGTTTTTATTTCCATTACTCTAGGAGATGGGTTGTAAAAGATACTGCTGTGATTTACTTCAGAGTTGTTCTGCCTGTGTTTTCCTCTAAGAGTTTTATAGTATCAGGTCTTTAATCCATTTTGAGGATATTTTTGTATGTGGTGTTAATGAACATTCTAGTTTGATTCTTCTACATGTAGCTGTCCAGTTTTCTCAGCACTGTTTATTGAAGAGACTGTCTTTTCTCCATTGTATAGTCTTGCCTCCTTTTTTGTAGATTAATTGACCAGAGGTATGTGGGTTTATTTTCGGACTTTTATCCCGTTCCATTGATCTATATTTCTATTTTTGTGCCTGTACCATACTGTTTTGAATACTGTAGCTTTGTAGTATAGTCTGAAGTCAGGGAGGCTGATTACTCCAGTTTCTTTTTTCTTTCTAAAGATTGCTTTTGCTATTCAGGGTCTTTTGTGTCTCCATACAAATTTAAAAGTTTTTTGTTCTACTTCTGTGAAAAATGCCATTGGTAATTCGATAGGGATTGCACTGAATCTGTAGATTGCTTTGGATAGTAGAGTCATTTTCACAGTGTTGATTCTTCCAATCCAAGAACATGGTATATCTCTCCACCTGTTGGTATCATATTTAATTTCTTTCATCAGTGTCTTATAGTTTTCTGCATACAGGTCTTTTCTCTCCCCAGGTAGGTTTATTCCTAGGTATTTTATTCTTTCTGTTGCAATGGTAAATGGGAGTGTTTCCTTAATTTCTCTTTCAGATTTTTCATCATTAGTGTATAGGAATGCAACAGATTTCTGTGGATTAATTTTGTATCCTGCTACTTTACCAAATCCATTGATTAGCTCTAGTAGTTTTCTGGTGGCATCTTTAGGATTCTCTGTGTATAGTATCGTGTCATCTGCAAACAGTGACAGGTTTACTTCTTCTTTTCCAATTTGTATTCCTTTTATTTCTTTTTCTTCTCTGATTGCTGTGGCTAAAACTTCCAAAACTATGTTGAAAACTAGTGGTGAGAGTGGGCAACCTTGTCTTGTTCCTGATCTTAGTGGAAATGCTTTCAGTTTTTCACCATTGAGGATAATGTTGGCTGTGCACTTGTCATATATGGCCTTTATTATGTTGAGGAAAGTTCCCTCTATGCCTACTTTCTGGAGGGTTTTTATCATAAATGGGTGTTGAATTTTGTCAGAAGCTTTTTCTGCATCTATTGAGACGATCATATGGTTTTTCTTCTTCAATTTGTTAATATGGTGTATCACATTGATTGATTTACGTATATTGAAGTATCCTTGCATTCCTAGAATAAACTCCACTTGATCACGGTGTATGATCCCTTAAATGTCCTGTTGGATTCTGTTTGCTAGTTTTTTGTTGAGGATTTTTGCATCTATGTACATCAATGATATTGGCCTGTAGTTTTCTTTCTTTGTAACATTTTTTCTGGTTTTGGTATCAGGGTGATGGTGGCCTTGTAGAATGAGTTTGGGAGTGTTCCTCCCTCTGCTGTATTTTGGACGAGTTTGAGAAGGATAGGTGTTAGCTCTCTCTGTGTCATCTTTGATTTCTTTCATCAGTGTCTTATAGTTTTCAGAGTATAGGTCTTTTGACTCCTTAGGTTGGTTTATTCCTAGGTAGTTTATTCTTTTTGATGCAATGGTAAGTGGGGTTCTTTCTTTAATTTCTCTTTCTGATCTATAACACTTCCTGTTTAAAAGCTGATAGAAAGGATTCAAATGAAGGGGAAGAGTTAGAATAGCTAAGAGAAATATGGTCTAATAATTCATATGAAATGCTTTAGAAGGGTTGGAAGGATGAAATTCAACACATGTGGAAGATTGGCTGTTGATAGGTGGTGGGATGCTTCTTCTGTTACAATCCTAGGAAGCAGGAGATAGTATCGATGTGGAGGGCTGACAGCATGAGGTAGTTGAGTTTCTGTTGGCTTTAGTTTTTTGTGTAAAAGCCTGCTAGTGGGTAGGGACAGGAAAGTTTGGTAAGGGAGGATAGCAGAGAATAATAAAGATTTGAAATGGTTGTGTTGGTCAAGAGAACATTCTGAGAAACCTGATAGGATTGCTGGTAAGTGGGCATATGAATTTGAAGATGTTCATCATACATTTAGTAGTGAAACCAATATGACCTATTGTGTGACATTTTTCTAGTAGGGTTTAGCTGCTCAGGGAAAGACATGGAATAAACAGGCAGCTCAGCCTCTCCAGGGTTAAAGGTTTTGTCAGAGAGGAGCAGCAAAGCATAAAGAGACAAAGGGTTTTATGGTATTGGCAAGAGTGTGATTAAAATGATATACTGTTGGATAAGAAGGCACAAAAGAAAGGGATAACGAATTGGAGGAAATTAAGGGGATCAGTGGTTGAAGGTCACATGGAGGACAAAGAATGGTCAAAGTGGTAATAGTTGTTAAAGCAAAAGCAAAGTGAACCGATGGTGGGATGCATAGTTAATGATTGAGTATCAGAACAGTTTTTACATAACAAAGTCTCAGGGTCATGAGACTGAGTGGCTGAGGTTGGACAAAAGTCATTGAGATGAGATCAAGGAATGAGAGGGCTGGATGGGATGTCCGAGTGGACATTAGAGTCAATCAAATTATGGAAGAATTTGATGTGGGGAGGAGGACGCTGACTCATAAGTATTTTATATTTCATTATGTTAGTTATACTGTGCTATATTATCTGAGCAGGAGGGAAATAGCCAAATGTTATAAAACTTCACTCAACAATGAGAAAGAATCAACTATTTTGTTAAGTTGTAGAATTCTAATTAGGCTCAGGGACTGAGCAGCTTCTAGAAGAAAGAATACGTTGCTACTGGCCTGAGGGAGATGGGTGTGGTGTTGATAATAGAGGATTTTGGTATAAGACAAAATTGAATTTGAATGCTGATTCCATTACATAATTTAACTTCTTTCAGCCTGAAATTTCAAGTCACTACAGTAGAATTTTTAATGCCAGTTTTATGGAGGTACTGTCCAGTTTTCTGGAGGTACTGTCAGGATGAAACCAGATAAAAGGTGTGACAAATGGAAATGCAGTGCCTAGAATTTACCCTGTGCTCAATAAGTCTGAAATCTTCCTCCGTGAAGAGTCCTATCCAGGGAAATTCCAGTATTGAGGGGAAAACTTGTGAGCTGCCCCACTGGATTTTGGTGGAAAAATAGTTTTCTAAATTATAATTTTGTGCAAAAAGACAAGTGAATGAATAGTTTACCAGAAGGGGCAAGATGTCTTACTTCCTCAATTTTTTTATAATATGGAAATTTAATTCTATTCTGTGGTGATTACAATTTAGTCTGTAGAGATAATTGCACCTGTGATCTTGTTATGAATAACTGTAGAGCGAAATGCAGCTAAACAATGAGATTGATTACCTGAGGTTCACAGCATTCAGAGAAATGACAAAGATAGGCCAGAGTCCTTGGCTGATATTGATAAGTGAATGAAAGCCAGGATTTTCTCTGAGATCCAAGAAGTATACTTTTCTTCCGGCTCTAGTGAGGCCTACATAAGGTAGTGACAATCTTAACCACTTAAGGGTAGAAATAGTTTTTTTACTAGTTAATGCTATTAAGTACAGTTTTTTGAGTGCTCATCATGTGTTCAGTGTTTTCTAAGCACAGACCAATCTTTACCAACACTCTCTGGGTGAGAGACTGACCCCCATTTCCCAGATGAGAAGGCTGAGGCTGGAGAGTTGAAATGACTCACCCAAGGCTAGTCCTTTGATACCTGGCAACAGCCATGTTTCTTTCAAGCCTAAGTCTCCCCACTATATCACCCTGCCTCCAGGCAAAACTCTGGGTAGCATAGGTGTTATATTTCTGGATTTTTCTAAAAGAAACTCCCATAACAAAATTTCTTACGAGACTGTATTAGGGTTTTGCAGAGAAACAGAACCAATAGGATGCGTATCTGTATAGAAAGAGATTTATTATAAGGAATTGGCTCATGCAGTTACAGAGGCTGGCAAGTCCAAAGTCTGCAGGGTGGGCTGGCAGGCCAGACACCCAGGATACCCAGTGGGTGCAGTTCCAGTCTGAAGGCAATCTGCTGGGGGATTCCCTCTTGCTCAGGGATGCTGGTCTTTTTGTTGTGTTCAGGCTTTCAACTGATTGGATGAGTCCCACCTACATTGTGGAGGGCAACCTGCTGCTCACACTTCACTGATTTAAATGTTAATATCATTAAAGTAAAAAAGAAACCCCTCCAAATTGACATAAAATTAACTATCACAGAGACTTAGGTGAGTCTACTTTTTTTTTTTTTTTTTTTTTTTTTTAATCTTTTGGCCATGCTCCACGGCATGTGGGATCTTATTCCCCAGCCAGGGATCGAACCCTTGCCCCCTGCATTGGAACCGCAGAGTCTCAACCACTGGACTGCCAGGGGAGTCCCTGATGAGTCTACTTTTTAAAACTCATTTCTCCAGGAGGAGGAATTTACCAGGCACTGATATAATTTCGTAACTTAATATTTAGCAGAGCCCACTGAATGGGCTCATGGAAGATTATTGGTTAGATGGTGCTATAACATCTTAAGAGTGAGCTATAGTTCATGGATTCATAGAGAATAAAATTCTAATTGCAAAAATTCAGTCTCTGAGATTTAGCTTTCAAAGATACCACCTCAGGGAATACCAGAAGTCCCCTTAGACTGGCCTTTGTCATCACTGTCATCAATAATGATGGTAATAGTTAACATTTACCGACTGCTTCTTGTGTGTTGGCACTGGTTCTGAGTGCTTTCTGTGTGTTACTTCATTTATCTCAGCACTAGGAGGAAGGTACTGTTTATTCTTTTACGCCTTCTTTTACATGTGTGGAAACAGTCTCAGAGAAGTTAGTAAATTGGCCATGGTAGTACAGCTAGTAAAGGGTGGATCCAGGATTCAAAGAAGGGAGTTTGCTATGCATAAAGATGATTGGGGGTCCCAAAGCTCATTTGCCTGAAAATCTCTCATTATTCGTCATAGTGTCTGAAATTGTCACCTTTAGAAGAATCAGACCTTTGAAAGATCAAATAATCAACATTTAGTACTAATTGTGGATACAGTGCCCATGTAGGTGTAGAGAGGATAGAAAGAATAATAATATAGACTCCCTGCCTTGGAAGAGCTTGCGGTTGTTGGGCAGGGGAAATTTCCCCCTCTACCGTTCTTGAGCTTTTGTGGCTGGACTAATAATAAAATTGACAAAAGGCGGTTGTTCAACAGGAGAAAAAGATACACATTTTAATTTGATGCATGGAAGTCTCATAGAAGTAGGACCTAAGAAGTGGTCAGAGCAGTCAGCAGTTTTACTTTTTAGACAAAGAAACAAGAAATTGGGGAGGAATTTATAGGACAAAGAAACTTAGGCTTTGGGTGCTTAATTAGTGAGGAATCTAAGCAGACTTTGGGCTTGGGGTGGTAAATTGAAGAAGAAACAAGGTTTGTTTATATAAGCTTCTCTGCCTGAATTTCCTGTCTCTGGACATAAGGGTGTTCTTTTACCTCCAGATGCAAGGAGTTGCCCCTTTCACATGAGAGATTTATTTCCTGCTTTCAGGGAGACAGAGAGGGTCAGAATGTCCCTCTTGTGTTGGTTATTTCTTAAGTAAGTTTAATTCAGAAAAATCAATATGCCATTGAAGCATATTTTGGAGCAGCCTGTTCTGAGTCCCAACACAGTCTCAGTGAAGAGGCTTGAATAGACCCAGGAGGAAGAAATGCCTGGAGGCTGAACTGCTATAAATCTGTTTGGTATGTTGTTTCCTTGTATTTAGGGAATGGGCATTCTTGCTGTTTTTGTTTTTTAAATGAAGCATTTTAATTCTCTCTGGAGTCTTGAGTGGGCCAGAGGCAAAAAACTTGGGTAATTTGGTGGACTCTTAGATAAATGTATTTAGCAGGATACTTACTAGGACCTGTAGAATAAAATAAATCATAGTAATAATAGCTATGATTTGAGGAGAGCTTACTAGCTCCCTGGGCTGGGGCGTGAGTCAGATGCAATTAATTGTGTTTGAATTGTATTTGTTTCTCATATGCTGGTAACGTGAGCTTTATGAAGGCAGGGGCCATTCTGCCTTGTCATTGTTGAGTTTCCAGCCTCTAGAAGAGAGCCAGAAACATGGAGGGTGCTCAGTAGGTCTTTGCAAAATAAATGAATGGATCTGACAGTTCACTTATGGTCATTCTTTGCTCTGTCAAAATGTAAAAGTCAGGACTGGGTGATCTTTTTTTTTTCTTTTTTTTGTGGTACGCAGGCCTCTCACTGTTGTGGCCGCTCCCATTGCGGAGCACAGGCTCCGGACACACAGGCTCAGCGGCCATGGCTCACGGGCCCAGCCGCTCCACGGCATGTGGGATCTTCCCGGACCGGGGCACGAACCCGTGTCCCCTGCATCGGCAGGCGGACTCTCAACCACTGCGCCACCAGGGAAGCCCCCTGGGTGATCTTTTCTGATCTAAGTATAAAGAATGTGGCCTTCGGAGTCAGGCAGACTTAAGTTCTATCACAATTTTGCCATTTACGTAAAATGTGACCAAAATTACTTTTAAGCCTCAATTTCCTTGTCTGATTCTGCAAAGATGTCAGGGGCAGCAGTTTATAGTCTTATAATCTTCCCTAATCACCCCCACTCCACCCATAAACAGAGAACAACTACGTAGCAAAATAAGCAAACTACAAAATCCGTGGGGAGCATTTACAATGAAATTTTGACAAAGTGTCCTCACAAACCCCAAAGACAACTGGCAGGAACAACCATCAGCCACCACGAAACCTGTGTGGCATCAGTGTTTGTGTGGGATGAAGAGGAGAGAAGCATTGGAGTGTCTGATGGATATAAAAACAAGAGAACTCCACAATAGATAACAGGTATTCACTGCAAAACACTGTAGGCTAATTTGAAAACAGCTACTGAAACTGGGAGGAGTTTTGTCCAATGTAGCAGCAGATGGATGTAAAGGTTCACATGACTGCACATATTTCCTTGCTAGAAGTTTCTCTCCATCCCTTCACACTCCACCTGTATCACTCCTATGAATTGTTTAGCTTTAAGCTTAAATATCACTTTGCCTGATGTACTAGTTTCTTACTGTTGCCATAACAAATGATCTCAAACTGATTGGCTTAAAACAAGATGAATTTTTATCTTCCAGTTCTGTAGTTTAAAAGTGCAGCACAGTTCTCACTAGGTTAAAAATCCAGGTGTCAGCGGGGCTGCATTCCTTTCTTTTCCAGCTCCTAGAGGCCACCCATATCCTTGGTTCATGATCCTTTCCCTCCATCTCCAAAGCCAGCAACAGGGGGTTTGGTTTTCTTGACACCACATCACCCCAACTTTCTCTTCAGGCAAATCCCCCGTTGCCTTCCTCTTACGCTTTTAAGGACCTTTGAGATTATATTGGGCCCACCTGGATAATCTACAGTACTCTCCCTATTTCAAGATTCCTAGCTTAATCACACCTGCCAAGTTCTTTCTTGCCATATATGGTAATAGATTAACAGGGTTCCAAAGATTAGGACATGGATATCCCTGGGGAGGGGGAATGGCAGTGGTTAGGGTGTACGTTATTCTGCTACCACACCTGAGAAGAATTTCCTGCCCCAAGATGGCACTGGGTACCCCTGTTGTGAGTGCCCATGGATGCTGCCCTGATTCCCTGTTGAGTTGTCTGTCACATGGATAGATGGGGTGTTCCTTAAAGGCAAGTATGTGTCTTCTTTGCCACTTAGTTCCCAGAGTCCAGCACGCTGCTGTTCAACATAACTTAGATGGATTAAATTATATTTACCTTAAGTTTTCTAGTGGCCACATTAAAAAAAAATAGTCGCACAATACATTTTAAGACTATATTTTATCTAACCCAATATAGCCAATATATTATCATTTCAACAGGTAATCAATATAAAATTATTAGTGAGATACTTTACATTCATTTATTTGGACGAAATCTTCGAAGGCCAGTCTGTATTTTTACACATATAGCATATCTCAATTCGGACCAGCCACCATCCAAATGCTCAGTGGCCATACGTGGCTGGTGGCTACCCTATGGGACAACTGAGCTCTGGCACAATCCCTGGCGTTTAGGAGTGCCCCATGAGAGTTTGTCTGATAACTGGGGGAAGGGACGGATGCGGGGCCAGCATGAGGGCTGAATCTTAGAAGTGAGCGCCAGCTTCAGGGCGCTCCCGTGTTTGTGGCTTAAGTTTTATTAAATTTTACATAAAAATCAGAAAATCAAATGCCTTGTGAACACGTGTCTTTCAGTTTCTAATTTGGCAGTGTGCACACTTGGGTGAGGTAGCAGCCACTGCAGTAAACATTTACAGGGAGGAGTTCTCTTCGGGGGCTCCCAGGAACGGCAGGTAGGTAGCTTGTGAGGTGAAAAACATATTTGCACATTTCCAAAGGTTTGCCTCGCTTTCATGTATACCTCTTCCGAAAAGTATCCCCAAACCGCATTTTGAAAGCTGACCCTGCTAACTGTCTGGCTTCCCAAATCTCTTTGAAGTCACAGAACAACCTGAAAACAAAGCATGTTCACAGTCCTGGGACAGAAAAATAAACACACATCGCCCCTGAAGGGAGACCCCAGCCTCTGAGCTTCAGAGCTCAGTCTGCCAAACAGAGGAGGCTGACTGGTGTCCAGGGCCCTCGTCTCCATCACGATCACTCCAGATTGGTTTTTTGTCCTCTGCTTTGGTCTTAAAGAAAGCCATGGGAATCCTCTTAATGCATGCACACATTTCCTCACAACCAGAGCACATGCAGAGTTCTCTGAATTGAGCTACATGTCGAGCCCTGTGATCTAGTAGAATATTAAACTATAGTTAGAAGCAAATTGTTGCCCTCCCCTGCCAAAAGATGGACTGTAAACAGAGATAATCACATAACCACAGTATTCTGTGTGGTTCTCTTCCGCTTTGTACACTCAACAATGGAGCAAAGAACCAGCCACATATTAGGCTGCTAAATGGTGTTGAATGCATGCATGAACTCTCCTTTCTTGCTCTCAGCCTTGCAGGGGGAATGGGAGGAGAGACCTATTGCTGGGGTTCACGCCATCCCTAGAACGCATGTGTAACCAATTCTCATGAAAGAGCACCACATTTCAGTCTGATCTGCTCACTATCAGAGAAGACAAAGGGACACACGCCCAAAGATGTTAGGATTCAGGCTTTCACATAGTCTAAAATGAAGACAAGGTAAGCCAGACACTGCCGAGAACCTGAGGCTCACTTTGTGTTCCGCAGAGCAGGACTGGCAGGTTGTCTGTCTGGGTTGCTGCTAGAACTACCCAAGGGCAGGGAAGACCCTAGGATTGGAATGAGCATGAAGATAAAAATCAAGTTGATTGAGGCTGTCTCTGCACCCATACTGTGTAATAGATTTCTGTCTGTTAAAGTCAGTAAATTGCAGCTTAGTTTATTTCTTTCTAGCTTCCCTGCATGGTTCAGTTTCTCCAAGTGTCCTTTAACCCAGTGCACTTAAAATAAGAGAACCTCATTTATTGGGGACATAGAGGGAAAAGTAAAGATAGAAATGGCAACATTGTCTTAAACCTCTTCATCCTGCCACTTCTGGGCCTGAGGCAGAAGGGTCTCACAGGTCTGAGCACAATTCCTCTTGCAAATCATATAGGCTAGAGCAGTCATAAGGGTGAGTGTGTTCATGTTTCCAATCATGGGAGAGGAGGTTGGCCCTAGGGCATAACTTTGATAGGGAGCCAGCAAAAGCAACTGTAGAACCTACCTCACCTCCTGTAGCTCGAGCTTCTCACTGCCGCACTCCTACAAGGTTGCCACGTCAGGGGAGAGATGCGGGTATGTTTATGTGTGCACGCAGGAACTTTGTCACTAGCTTATTCCCTCTTAAGACCCAGACAGAGTGTCTGATTGCTTCTCATTCATGATGTGTTTGAGCCACTTTATAAACTTTGAACAGACTTATATCCTTGACTCTTCCCTTTCCTTCTTTCCTTCCTGTCTAGCAAGAGTGGGGAATCATTGTAAAGGAAACCTGGCACATGTAGTCTCAAATGCATCTTTAATTGCTAATTCTCCACATTTGATAAAGGAAAAAACAACAACAACAAAACTTGGATACAGATGCACTGTGACATGGAAAGGTAAAGTTTCTTGGCCAGATTTTTAAGGCCAGATGGTGGGCAGTGAAGAATAAAATCAGATTGAGGAATTGGGTGAGGCTGGGATGTAGCAGCTTTTGCAAAGTAATCATGAGTAGTCTGTATTAGGGAAATGCAGGACCAAGTGGTGTGGGCCAGTTCAGAGTCTAAGCTTTTTACCTAACTGGGGGAAAGAACAGGCCAGCAACGGATTTCACTTAAGCCAAATGAAAAGAATTACTGGAAAGCAGATTTGGGACAGGTGGAAGCCAGAAAATTTCCTTGGAATCAGTCAAGGTGAGTAGGGACAGGTAAGCCAAAAAAGAAGGTAGGACCACTGAGTCAGTTTTCCTACTGCCTGTTCTGGTTGTCCATGTCGTTGCTGAGTAAGCAGCTAAGTGTTGAGGCTTTGCGCTCCAAACCAAAAATGAAGGCTGCTAGTAAATTAAGCCTCTTTTTAGCTACTGGAGCTTATACTTTATTTGTCCTTTTTTTTTTCATTGTAATCATAAAATTGGCTGGAGTTCCATCTACTTGAAAACTACAAAATTTTGGTAGGAAATTAAATGTTTGGATTGATGATTGTGAGGTTGACATTTCAAATATTTTCTCTAAAGTTAGAGGCATCAATAACATTGGGATGGCGACACAAATTTGATTCATCTATTCAGTGGTGTTTATCCTGGGCTCATTTTGCTAAATGCTTGGCTGTGGTATTAGGCTATAATGATAGCCAGGTCACTGTTTTAGGTCAAGTATATGGCTCAGAAATTGAGACCATCTCTCTCTTATCATGTTCTAAATGAGTAAAAATGGCAAATGCTGTATGTAATGAGGTGAATTGGCATAGGGAATGGGGCTAGGAAATGCTGGCTATGTTTCTTGATCACTTATGCTCCTTTGGGACTGGCATCAGCTTCTAAGCAAATGATTTTGTATTTGTATTCTTTTAGTGGTTATACTTTTCTAAAAAATGAACTTTAGGTGAACAAAATTGGATTTCTTATAAGCCTGAGTCTGAGTATCATACATCCACTTATCTCTTTTCATTTATTTTTTTTCCTTTTACTAATGATCCCTGGTCCCAAATTTCATTTCTCCTCATCACAGCCACCCGTATTTTTTTCTTTTTAGTTAGTCAATTCAATCTTACTGGATTTAGAATTATATAAATTATGTTTAACACAATGCAAAAATATTTAGTATTTGCAGATTTATTTGTCAAGTGGTATGTTTGTCCTACAACCATATTTTTTTGTACTTTATGGAAAGTTTTAAATATCTGATTGAAGAATGGTGCACTTTGATTAAAGAGGAAATGATACAGCTTCTAAAGCAGGAAGACATAAAAGGCTGAATGATCCCTGCATTTTTCCTTCCCTTTTTTCTCTAATCTGGGGGAATCTCTAACCCTTTTAAGAATATCTAATCCTTTTCAAAGTTAATTTTTTATATCAGATCACTCTAGGGAGCAATTTTTTTAAACAGAAATAGCATTGGGCAGACCTTCCAAACCCTCATTTGGCAGGAAGGAAAAATTCTATAGGGTATATACAATTACTTAATTCAAGCCATTAGAGAAAAAAGCACTCCCAAGTAAGAGTTCAGGTTAGTTTCGGCTGTTTCTTTTATTCACCAGTTCAACTTTATGAGCATTTATCACTCGCTGTGTACAGGATGATCATACATTCAGGTTTTCCCAGGACAGTCCCCATTTAAGTGTGCTTCCTGCCATCCTTCTGGCGATTATGCCCTTTCACTCTTAAAAGTGTCACAAGCACCCATTCTTGTGCTTTTTAACTTATATAAATATTACTGTATTAAATGTCTGTGCTATTCTGCTTCCTACTTTTTTACATTCAGTATTAATTACCTCAACATTTGCATATAACACATTTTGGTTTTCATTTCCTATCGGTGAACACACAGGTGATTTCAAACTCCATTACAGAGTGCACGGCAAATATTTTCATACATGTCTCTGTGTATATGTGGTTTTTTTTCTGGAAAATATTCCTAGTTATAAAATAGAGACATAAAATTTTTCACTAAATACTTTCAAACTGGCCCCCCAAATGAGGATACAATCCTCTCCCAATGTTAAAAAAAAAAAAAAAAGAAAGAAAAAAATTCATTAAAGGAGCCATTCGTTATACTGACAGAAGAAGGTATTCTTTTTTTTCTCTAGCTTTATTGAGATCTAATTGATACATAACATTGTGTAAATTTAAGTTATACATTATGATTTAATAGTCATATATTATAAAATGATTACCACAGTAGGGTTGTTAGCATCTCCATCACCTCACACAATTACTATTTCTGTGTGAGAACATTTAAAATTTGCTCTCTCAGCAAGTATGTAATACAGTATTGTTAACAATAGTCATCCCACTGTACATTAGATCCCCAGAACTTATTCATCTTGTAACTGGAAGTTTGTGCCCTTTGACCAACATCTGCCGTTTCCCCCACCTCCCAGCCCCTGGAAACCAAGTTTGGCTTTTTTAGATTCTGCACATAAGTGATGTCATACAGTATTTGTCTTTCGCTGTTTGACTTATCTCACCTAGCATAATGCCCTCAAAATTTTTCCCATGTTGTCACAAATGGCTCGATTTCCTTCTTTCTCATGGCTGAATGATATTTATCTCTATCTATAATTTTTCTTTATTCATTCATCTGTAGGCAGACACTAAGGTTGTTTCCATGTCTTGGCTATTATGAATAATGCTGCAATGAACATGGATGGTGATTTTCATACCTTTGGGCCTATACCCATGATATATAAGGATTCCTTTTTCTTCACATTCTCACCAACATTTGTTACTGCTTGTCTTTTTCATAGTAGCCATTTTAACAGGTGTGAGGTGATATCTCATTGTGGTTTCGATTTGTATTTTCCTGATGATTGATTAGTGATGTTGAGGACCTATTCATGTACCTGTTGACTATTTGTATACCTTCTTTGGAAAAATATCTACTTATTTCCTCTGTCCATTTTTTTAATTAGTTTTTTCTTTGCTATTGAGTTGTATGAGTTCCTTATATAGTTTAGGTATTAACCCCTTGTTAGATGGCTTGCAAATATTTTCTCCCATTCTGCAGGTTGCCTTTTCATTTTGTTGATTGTTTCTTTTGCTGTGCAGAAGTTTTTTAGTTTGATGTAGTTTCATTTATTTATTTTTACTTTTGTTGCCTGTGCTTATGGTGTCATATCCAAAAAACTATTGACAAGACTGATGTCAAGGAGCTTTTTCCCTATGTTTTCCTCTAGGAGTTTTATGGTTTCAGGTCTTATGTTCAAGTCCTTCATCCATTTTTAGTTAATTTTTGTGAGTGGTGTAAACTAGGAGTTCACTTTCTATCTTGTGCATATGGATATACAGTCCATTGTCATATAGGTTGAACATATATTCGTGGGTTTATTTCTGGGACATTGATTCTGTTCCACTGGTCTACGTATGTATTTTCATGCCCATACCATACCAATTAGATTACTGTAGCTTTGTAATATAGTTTGAAATCAGAAGTGTGACGTTTCTAGCTTCGTTCTTCTTTCTCAAGATTGCGTTGGCTATTTGGGTTCTTTTGTCGTCCTATGTGAACTTTAGGATTGTTTTTACTATTTCTGTGAAAAATGGCATTGGAATTTTTATAAGAATTACTTGGATTGAATCTATAGATGGCTTTGGGTTGTACTGTTAATTTTAACAATATTCTTCTGATCCATAAACAAGGGATATATTTCCATTCATTTGTATTTTCTTCAGTTTCTTTCATCAAAGTCTTATAATTTTAGTGTACAGATATTTCACCTTTATGGTTAAATTTATTCCAAAGTATTTTATTGTTTTTGATGCTATTTTGAATGATATTGTTTTCTTTCTTTATTTTTCAAATATTTTGTTAGTGTATAGAAATACGACTGTTCTTTTTTTTAACAAGAAAAGTTCAGCATTTATAATGACAGCTTTTAGATATTATTAAAAGAAGATTAAAGGAATTATTTGCAAGATATACCGTATTTCTGCATAGGAAGACTTAGAATAATAAAACATCAATTTTTCCCAAAATTGTATTTCAAAATAATTAGAATTACATTGGTCTCTTCCGTCTTTTTATGTATGCCATTTGTTTCATTTTCTTCTCTGAAACAATGTGGAAAATAAAGCACCTACTAATGGCAGAACTTTGGTTGCTACAGCTCTTCCTTGATTCTTGGTCTGCTTCACTTTTTTTTCTACCCATTATTGAATAATCATTGGTAATCTATTTTTTCTAGAAATTATCCACTTTCCTCTAGATTATAAAATTTACTGCCATAAAGGTGCATACCATGGGGTCTGTGCTTGTAACTATCGATACTTTCCCATTTCTAATATTTTGCCTTTTATTCTTTCTTTTTCTTTTTTTAACATCTTTATTGGAGTATAATTGCTTTAAAATGGTGTGTTAGTTTCTGCTTTATAACAAGTGAATCAGTTATACATATACATATGTTCCCATATCTCTTCCCTCTTGTGTCTCTCTCCCTCCCACCCTCCCTGTCCCACCCCTCTAGGTGGTCACAAACGACCGAGCTGATCTCCTTGTGCTATGCGGCTGCTTCCCACTAGCTATCTATTTTACGTTTGGTAGTGTATATATGTCCATGCCACTCTCTCACTTTGTCACAGCTTACCCTTCCCCCTCCCCGTATCCTCAAGTCCATTCTCTAGTAGGTCTGTGTCTTTATTCCCGTCTTACCCCTAGGCAATCCCACTACTGGGCATATACCCTGTCATGTACCAAAATGTTCATTGCAGCTCTATTTACAATAACCAGGACTTGGAAACAACCTAGGTGTCCATCATCGGATGAATGGATAAAGAAGATGTGGCACATATATACAATGGAATATTACTCAGCCATAAAAGGAAACGAAATTGAGATATTTGTAGTGAGGTGGATGGACCTAGAGTCTGTCATACAGAGTGAAGTAAGTCAGAAAGAGAAAAACAAATACCGTATGCTAACCATATATATGGAATCTAAGAAAAAAAAAAGGTCATGAAGAACCTAGGGGTAAGACGGGAATAAAGATGCTTCCATTTTATCTTGTTCTGCTCATTTAACTTGGTTGTATTTCAGGACACTTAGCTCTGAGCAAAGCTATCTCTTTGGCTTAAGACCACTCTGACTACTCTCTAGAAAAAACACTTAACCAGATGTTCCCTCATTCTCCTGAGATTCATCTTTCTTAGAGTAGATGGCAAAAAAATGACTTTGAATAAAATAACGATATCTCAGAATTTTAATATTTAATTTCAATAGTTCCTCTAAATGAGGACAGAATTTGGCCTGCAAATAATAATGGCTCTTTGAATTTTCTGTTTTACCTGAATTTATATCGATCACATAAAAACTTGGGAACATTTCTGGAGACTGCTGTTTTTTTCTGGTAGAAGTTAAAGTGATTAAGCAGCTCAAGTGCCATCCCAACTCACTGAGTTTCCTTTCCTGTGGGTTACTACAATATCTATAGAAAATTTAAAAATTTATTTAAAAATTCCCCATAGAATGATGGAAGTATTTTGTCTACTTTACACAGGCACCTTGAGTACAGCATAAGTAGCTAAACGCCAAGGCTCTGAAATGAGAAAGATTTGTGTTCTAATTCTACTGTTTTATGAGCTGTATGATCTTGATTAAATTATGGAAACTCTCAAAGTCTCAATTTCTGTATCTGTAAATTGTAAGTTATCATATTACCTACTTGATAGAGCTGTGGGGATTTAAAGGTGCTAATGCATGAAAGCGCTTAGCATAAAGCCTGAGATGTGGTAATTTCTCAACAAATAAGAGTAGTTATGATTATTAATCTTTATTAACCTGTACCTTTATACCTAGGAGGTACATAGTGAAATGCTCCTTCCAGTGAAGAGTAGAGAGAACCCCAGTTCTCCAGAGGTCTAGAAACAGTGAAATCACTAAAGAAGAATAGGTATATCCATCAGGATTCTCTTGGTTGTAAGTGACAGAAACCCAGTTTAATCTACTTAAAACCAAAAGGGGATTTATTGGAAGGGGTAATGTGTTGGGCAAAGAACATATGTTGCCCTTTATCAGGAGCAGAAGTCCAAACACTTCTAATCACTGCATCTTGGTATTGGCCTGCATGCATTCCTCTTGTGCTGCAGGAGAGAGACCTTGTCCCCTCCCCACAAGGGACAGATGTAGTACTGGGTTGGGCAGGTGCTACAGAACACCTGCCCAGTGTTTTAGAGTTTTCAGCATATAGGTCTTTCACCAACTTGCTTAAGTTTATTCCTAGGTATTTTATTTTATTTTATTTTAAAATTTTTATTGGAGTATAGTTGATTTACAATGTTGTTAGTTTCAAGTGTACAGTGAAGTGAATTAGTTATACATATACCAGCTCTTTTTTTTTTTAGATTCTTCTCCCATGTAGCCGTTACAGAGTATTGAGTAGAGTTCCCTGTGCTGTACAGCAGATTATTATTAGTTATCTGTTTTATTTATAGTAGTGTGTATATGTCAGTCCCAATATCCCAATTTATTCCTCCTCCCCCTTGTCCCCTGGTAACCATAAGTTTGTTTTCTACATCTGTGACTCTACTTCTGTTTTGTAAATAGGTTCATTTGTACCCTCTTTTTTTTAGATTCCACATATAAATGATATCATATGATATTTGTCTTTCTGTGACTGACTTCACTCAACATGACAATCTCTAGTCCATCCATGTTGCTGCAAATGGCATTATTTTGTTCTTTTTTTATTGCTGAGTAGGTATTTTATTCTTTTTGACACAGTTTTAAATGGGATTGTTTTTTAACTTTCTGATGTTTCATTATTACTATAAAGAAGTGCAACAGATTTCTGTATATTACTCTTGTATCCTGCTACTTTGCTGAATTCATTTCAGTTCTAATAGTTTTTGTTTGGAGTCTTTTTTTTTTATAAATTTATTTTATTTATTTATTTGGCTGCGTTGGGTCTTCATTTCTGTACGAGGGCTTTCTCTAGTTGCGGCGAGCGGGGGCCACTCTTCACCGCGGTGCGCGGACCTCTCACTGTCGCGGCCTCTCCTGTTGCGGAGCCCAGGCTCCAGATGCGCAGGCTCAGTAGCTGTGGCTCACGGGCCCAGTTGTTACGCAGCATGTGGGATCTTCCCAGACCGGGCCTCGAACCCATGTCCTCTGCATTGGCAGGCAGATTCTCAACCACTGCGCCACCAGGGAAGCCCTGTTTGGAGTCTTTAGTGTTCTCTATATAGTGTATCATGTCATCTGCAAGTAAAGACAGTTTTATCTCTTCCCTTCCAATTTGGATACCTTTCGTTTTTCTCATCTGAGTGCTGTGGCTAGGACTTCCAATACTGTGATGAATAGAAATGGTAAGAGTGGATGTTTTTGGTGTGTTCCTGAATTTAGCAGATGGCTTCAGCTTCTCACCACTGAGTACTATGTTGGCTGTGAGTTTGCTGTAAATGGCTTTTATTATGTTGAGATATGCTCCCTCTATACCTACTTTGGTGAGAGTTTTTACTATGAATGGATGTTGAATTTTACAAAAACTTTTTTTTGTGGCTATTAGGTTGATCATATGGTTTTCGTCTTTTCTTTTGTTAATGTGGTGTATCACGCTGATTGATTTGCATGCGTTGAACCATCCTTGCGGCCCTGGAATGAACCCAACTTGATCATGGTGTGTGATCCTTTTAATGTATTGTTGGATTTGGTTTGCTAGTATTTTGTTGAGGATTTTTGCAACTATAGTTATCAAAGATGTTGACCAAGGCCCCCATTCTCATGTGGTGAAGTTGGAGTAGAAAAACTGCATTCACGTGACTGTGTTTCCCAACAGTATGAGCAGCTTGTGGAAATAAAAGTACTGTAGAAATTATTTACATTAATAAATAAAATTGGGTCTTGAAAACCACCAGTTATATCCCTGTCTCTCATGTCTGCTTGTTGGCCTCATTTTCTTCTATTATCAAATGACGTTTTCCCTTGCAGCATGGATCATGGCTACTGGCAATTTCCAGGGCCATATTTTAACAGCTTGGAAACCAGTGAGGGAACAGTATCTCTCTCTCACCTTCTGCTTAAAAAATTCTGGGGAAGGACTCTGGAATCGGTCAGATGTCCTGTCTTTGGACTGCTTACTGTGATCAGGGATTGGGGTACTAAGACAGGCCTAACCTGGGCCATGTGCCCACCTCTGTTACCTGAAGCAGGTGTGTTACGTGTATGCTGGGAGGTGGGGTTGGGTTGGGTTGGGTTGAGGGTGGAATCTCTATAGCAGAAATGTGACCATTTAGGGAAGAGTTGTTAGAGAATTTTTTCCAAACTCTTCAATTTACAGGCAAGAAACTGGAACTCAGAGACAACCAAAGGGTGTTCAAGGTTAGCTGGGCATGCCCTTCCTGATGAAATGTTCTCTGCTGGCTGGAAAGAGGCTTATCTTCCTTTGGTCATTGGGGGGAATGCAGTCAGTCAGAAGAACTCAGAATACTTTATTAAGCACCCACCAGCCCTCCAGTAGGAAGATTTCTTAGTTGGATTCTCTACATTCGAAGAGGGAGATAGAGCACAAGAGGGCAGGGTAGGTCACAGGACTTCAATTCGCATCCCTTAGAACAGTCATTTCCTTCAAGCCCTAATGGGACACTAACACCTCATTGGGTTTGCTTGTGAAGGCACAAGTTCTGTGAACACAAGCTCGGGAGGTTTGACTGGCCACCACAGCAGTCTTGGGCATGAAGCTGAGAACAACTTCACAAATTTTGCAGAGGCGAGAACCAAGTTACAATTTTGCTTCTGAGCACCCCTTCTATCCTCTAGATCCCTATGGGATTCTGTTCAACCTGTGAGTGGCCTGGTCTTATTTCTCAACTGGTATCAGATTCCACACTAGGGTGTACTAGGAGGTGTTCCATGGGGTGTGCTGGGAGAGTGGGAACCAAACATAAACTAAGAGCATTTTCTAGGTTTGACAATTAAAACATGACTTACAATTAAGACAAACATTCAAATATTATGCAGTGGAATTTAAGTAGTATTTCGATGTTTACTATGAATCGAGATTTTAAAGTCATTTTGATTTTGTTGTCAGTGTCCTGGCCCTGTGTCCTTGGTTCCCTATGGGTGGGCTTTCATTCTTGTTAACTTCTAGTGGTACCTTAGGTGGAAAGTTTGACAAACACTGGGGAACTAGCTGTACCCAGAGCTTAACTCTGAATTCTGTGGGAGAAAATCATCATACTTAGAAGTAGGCTCTTCCTTGGCCCTGCAAGCTTCCAAAAGTTTGTTTCCTTTTGCTAAGGTGATTCTGGAAATGGAAAAATGCTGTCGGGGACAGTGTTATCCTTTGCTTTGAAATTCCAGGCTAAAGAACTTGGAGGTCCTTCATTTTTAAATCAAACTGATTTCCTTTTCTCCTTTCCTTTCATCGTGTTTATTACTTTTCTTATGGAGCTTCCTAGTTCCCTTTACGTTTAGAATTTGGAAATATAGAATTTAAGAAGCAGAAGATGTAAGAGATTTCCTCACAAATGGAGAGCCTGAAGCCCAGAGAGAGGAAGTGACCAGCTGAAGATCACACAGCTCATCACTGTGGCAGAGGCAGGAATGGAACCCAGGTTTCTGACTCTCATTCCAGGGCTCTTACCATGATCCCTGATGTCCATAGACAGTACCCCCGAAAGGGTTAGGCTCTTGCTAAAGTTTATGAGGCTTTACTTCTCTGCTTGTGAATGTCTGCCTTAAGTTGGGTTGTGTTACCATCTCGAGAGACAGTACTATATTGAGATTCAGCTGCCTTTCAGAATGTATTTGCTCATATTTCCTTGTATGTGTTGACTTTTATGACTTCCATGGTGTCTAGAACATTTTTAGGGACTTTTATATTCACTTGTTAATTTCTGAAGTGTCACTTCCTCATCTTAGTGACCCCTGTAGAGTCTTCTCTCCTCATCTGAATTCTGTAACTTGTACCCATGGGACACTAATTTGGCAAAGTTTCACCATCAAGACACAGCTTTTTCATCAGAAAGGTATGTTCTCTTTCATTCTATTAATGTCGTCAGTTATATTAATGGATTCGCTAATGTTAAAACCTCTTTGCATTCTGAAGTGAATCCTACTTGGTTGTGATGTATTATTTTTATTGTAATTTTAGATTCTCTTTGATAGTGTCTTATTAACTTTTTGGGTGTCAATATTCATAAATAAGATTTGTGTAGTGCCATCTTAATCTGGTTTTGGTACCAATATTATTATATTCACTTTTTTTTTTTTTTTGTGCGGTACACGGGCCTCTCACTTTTGTGGCCTCTCCCGTTGTGGAGCACAGGCTCCGGATGCGCAGGCTCAGCGGCCATGGCTCACGGGCCCAGCCGCTCCACAGCATGTAGGATCTTCCCGGACCAGGGCACGAACCCGTGTCCCCTGCATCAGCATGCGGACTCTCAACCACTGCGCCACCAGGGAAGCCCTATATTCACTTCTTAAAAAGGATTTGTAGACTTCCTTTTTTTTTTTTTCTTTCTATACTCTGGCACAATTTAAACACCTTAGAAATTAACTTATTTTAAAATTTCACAGAATTTCCCTGTGAAACCATTCAGGCCAGGTGTTTTTTTCGTAGAGAAGTTCTTTGAAAACATTCTCAATTTCTTTATTGGAAATTGGTCTGTTTATAAGTTCTGTATTTACTGGGGTTTCACTTATGATTTTTAAAATATGTATCAGTAATTTGTCATTTTGCCACTTCTCATTTTGAATATTCTTCACTCTACCTTTAAAAAAAATTAGGTTAGCGTTTTGTATGTTTTTTGATTTTTTTTGTCCCAATGCTTATTTATTGATTGACTTATTTTTATTTTCTAAATTATTATTCTTTTAGATCAATCACTTCTTTCTGATGTCTTTTATTAGTTTGCTGTCCTATATCTAGTTTTTTGAATCATTCATTTAGCTCTTATGTTTCACAGTTTTATTTAATGCTAAGAATTTTCCTCTGAGCACTCTTTTAAAGCTACATCCCACAGATTCTGATACGTTTTGTTTTCATTATTTTCTAGGAGTTCTAGAAAAGGCTGTTTTGTATCTCCCCTTTATCCCAAGAGTTGTTTAAAACACATTGTTTATTTATGTTGTCCAGGTGGAAAAAACCTTTTTGTTTTGGGGTTTAAAATTTTATTATTATCTGATAGTTTCATTGTGTTGTGTTCAGAGCATGATACTGTTTTTATCACTATTTTTTAATTTACTGAGGTTTTCTTTGTGGTTGTATAAGTAGTCAATTTCTATATATATTCATTGTGTACTTGGAAGTATATCTTCTAATATTTGGATCTGGACCTTCTATACCCTTAGTATTTTTTGATCTACGTGATCTGTTTAGCTCTGAGAGAGGTGAAAAATCTCGCTTACTAGTATGTGTCTGTCTGCTTCTTTTTATATACTTTTAATAATAGAAGATATTTTATTTTTAACATTTATGAATTATTTTGTTTGATGTATATTTCTTTATATAGCACTGAATTGGATTTTTTAAACCTGTTTAAAAATATTTTTTCTTTATAAATGATTGAAATCCATTTATGTATAAAAATATGACATATATTGCTTTATATTTCATACATTACATAAATTCATACTATATGTTATACATAGCAAATAAAGTTTTTCTCACTAGTTGGAATATTTTTATTTCTTATTTCATGGTTTTTAGGAAGGTGTTTATTTTTGTTCTAGTGATTATCACTAACAAATACTTTTTTTATAAAGTACCTTTAGTTATCTCTTTAGATATTTAGATAGTGTCTCTTGGTTTCCTAATATGAACCATTCTGACATGAGTTATGAATTCTCCTCTACCTCTCCCTTGCCCACTAATTTGTTGCTCAGGGTTTTATCTTTGTAATCTGAGATAAACATCTGTTACTTGATTTTTCAGTTTCAAATGATATTGTTTTATTCTCATCTAATAACAAGTGGCAGTCAGAGACCTTATTCTATTTTATACTTATTACCTTTCTTATTCTCTCAGTTTTTCATTAGTTGCATTATTTCCACATTCTCAGAACATTTGACACTTACTTATAGCTTTTATTGGAGTATAGTTGATTTACAGTGTTGTGTTAGTTTCAGGTATATAGTGAAGTGAATCAGTTAACATACACATATATCCACTCTTTATTAGATTCTTTTCCCATATAGGTAATTACAGAGTATTGAGTTCCCTGTGCTATACAGTAGGTCCTTATTAGTTATCTGTTTTAAATACAGTAATGTGTATATGTCAACCCCAGTATCCAATTTATCCAACACCTTTCCCCCCTGGTAACCATAAATTTGTTTTCTACATCTATGACTCTATTTCTGTTGTGTAAATAAGTTCACTTGTACCATTTTTTTAGATTCAACATATACGTGATATCATATGATAGTTGTCTTTCTCTGTCTTACTTCACTCAGTATGACAATCTCCAGGTCCATCCACGTTGCTGCAAATGGCATTATTTCATTCTTTTTTATGGCTGAGTAGTATTCCAGTGTATGTATGTACCACATCTTCTTCTTAATCGACTCCTCTGTCGATGGACATTTAGGTGGCTTCCATGTCTTGGCTATTGTAAATAGTGCTGCAATGAACATTGGGGTGCATGGAGCTTTTCAAATTATGGTTTTCTCCATATATATGCCCAGGAGTGGGATTGCTAGATCATATGGTAGTTCTATAGTTAGGTTTTAAGGAACCTCCATGCTGTTCTCTGTAATGGCCATACCAGTTTACATTCCCACCAACAGTGAAGGAGGGTTCCCTATTCTCCACACCCTCTCAAGCATTTATTGTTTGTAGATTTTTTTTTAACATCTTTATCGGAGTATAATTGCTTTACAATGGTGTGTTAGTTTCTGCTGTATAACGAAGTGAATTAGCTATACATATGCATATGTCCCCATATGTCCTCTCTCTTGCGTCTCCCTCCCACCCTCCCTATCCCACCTCTCTAAGTGGTCAAAAAGCACTGAGCTTATCTCCCTGTGCTATGTGGCTGCTTCCCACTAGCTATCTATTTTACATTTGGTACTATATATATGTCCATGCCACTCTCTCACTTTGTCCCAGCTTACCCTTCCCCCTCCCTGAGTCCTCAGTTCCATTCTCTACATCTGTGTCTTTATTCCTGTCCTGCCCCTAGGTTCTTCAGAACCATTTTTTTTTTAGATTCCATATATGTGTTAGCATACAGTATTTATTTTCTCTTTCTGACTTCACTCTGCATGACAGTCTCTAGGTCCATCCACCTCACTACAGATAACTCAATTTCGTTTCTTTTTATGGCCGAGTAATAGTCCATTGTATATATGTGCCACATCTTCTTTATCCATTCATCTGTCGATGGACACTTAGGTTGCTTCCATGTGCTGGCTGTTGTAAATAGAGCTGCAGTGAACATTGTGGTACATGACTGTTTTTGAATTATGGTTTTCTCAGGGTATATGCCCAGTAGTGGGATTGCTGGGTCATATAGTAGTTCTAGTTTTAGTTTTTTAAGGAAACTCCATACTGTCCTCCATTGTGGCTGTATCAATTAACATTCCCACCAACAGTGCAAGAGTGTTCCCTTTTCTCCACACCCTCTGCAACATTTATTGTTTGTAGATTTTTTTAATGGCCATTCTGACTCGTGTGAGGTGATACTTCATTGTAGTTTTGATTTGCATTGTCTAATAATTAGTGATGTTGAGCATCTTCTCATGTACTTTTTGGCCGTCTGTATGTCATCTTTGGAGAACTGTCTACTTAAATCTGCCCATTTTTGGATTGGGTTGTTATTTTGATATTGAGCTGCATGAGCTGTTTGTATATTTTGGAGATTAATCCCTTGTCGATCGCTTCGTTTGCAAATATTTTCTCCCATTCTTTGGGTTGGGTTTTCGTTTCTGTCTATCGTTTCCTTTGCTGTGCAGAAGTTTTTGAGTTTCATTAGATCCCATTTGTTTATTTTTGTTTTTATTTTCATTACTCCAGGAGGTGGATCAAAAAAGATATTGCTGCGATTTATGTCAGAGACTGTTCTGCCTGTGTTTTCCTCTAAAAGTTTTATAGTATCCGGCCTTACATTTAGGTCTTTAATCCATTTTGAGTTTATTTTTCAGTATGGTCATATAACAGTTTTAAATCTGCCTCTTTATCTACACGTACATATAATTTTACATTTTGGGACACATGCTCGGTAGGGCATTTTCTGGGCCTGCATGCATACCAGTATGTGCTTATATTTAGCAGTATGGTTAGTAACCCCAAATTCCATACACCAAGTCTATAATTGTATTGTTCCTGTGTTCCCCACACCACTACACTCAATAAGAAGTAGGTTTCTGTGTTACACTCTTATAGAATTCTGTACTCTTCATTTTTGACACATCAAATACTGTAATTATATAGTAGTTGTGTGCTGTGGTACATTCCTGGGGCTGCCATGACAAATTGCCATAATTTGGTGGCATAAAACAAGAGAAATGTTCTCACACAGTTCTGAAAGCCACAAGTCAGAAGATCAAAATACTGGTGGGGCTGCGCTCTCTGGAGGCTTTGTGGGAGAATATGTTCTCTGCCCCATCTAGTTACTGGTGGTTGTAGCCGTTCCTTTGTGTTCCTTGGCTTGTGGTTACATCACTCCATTCTCTGCCTCCATCCTCACATCTCCTTCTCTGTGTGTCTGTCTAATCTCCCTCAGTCTTTCTTTTATAAGGACACATGAGATTACACTTAGGGTTGACTCAACTTATTCACGATAAGTTGCTTCTTTCTACATTGTTCAACTTAATCACATCCTTTGCCATAAAATGTAATACTCACAGGTTCCAGGGATTAGGATGTGGCCCTATGTTTGGGGCCATCATGTAGCTCATTTCTTGTATCAGCCCTCCTACCAAATATCTGGTTGTTTTAGTTCCTAACTTTGATGAAGTCAAGATCATACCCTTTTCTCTCTTGATAAATCCCTAGTTTCCAGCACTGTACCCAGTCCATTTAACTAATATTAACTAATGGTCAATAAATAAATTATTGTGGTATAAGTAAATAAATCCGTGAATTATGTATAATTGCATCTCTAGGTTTACATTTAGTCTGCAGGCTTAGCCTTGAGCAATCTGCTCAACCTAAAATTGAATGGGGAAGTGTCTAATGAATTCTAAAGGATCACACCAACACTTGTATAAAGATATGGTATGATGCAAGAGACAGGTCTTCTTGAACTGCATTAAGTGCTTTCTAGAATACTGGAAGCATTTCTTCATTTTACCAGACTGAGAGCTCCATGAATAAACTTCTTACATGACTCATAGCAACTATTTCGGTGACGTTTTGTCATCAATTTTTCTTGTATGTTCAGCTTAGTGGAGTTGTATTAAGACAAGCATTGCTTCAGGGCTGATAGATTGACTACCTTAGTGGCCAGCCATTCTCCTAATTGTGTTCAGCATTTCTTTAAAAATTAATGTCTACCCTGGCTTCTTTCAATGCAATTTTGAAATAAGTTCCATGCTTAATCCCAACAAGCAGAAAATAAAAATGCTATTTAAAATACCAGAAACCAGGAAAACAAACCCTGGGGACCTGCAGTTTGCAGTCCCAGCAGCGAGGCATCGCAAGGCATCAACACAAAGTAGAACATAGAAGCTGGCATGGCATAGTGGAAAGTGAAGTTCATTAGGGGACCGAGATCCAAGTGCAGCCCTATTACGAGCTTGCTGTGTGATGTAGCCGTATGGCCGACAGGGTCTTGGTGCTCTGGCCTGGTGTCAGGCCTGAGCCTCTGAGGTGGGAGAGCCAAGTTCAGGACATTGGACCACCAGAGACCTCCCGGCCCCACATAATATCAACTGGCAAGAGATCTCCCAGAGATCTCTATTTCAATGCTGAGACCCAGCTCCACCCAACGGCCAGCAAGCTCCAGTGCTGGACTCCCCATGCCAAACAACTCGCAAGACAGGAACAAAACCCCACCCATTAGCAGGGAGGGTGCCTAAAATCATACTAAGTTCACAGACACCCCAAAACACACTGCTGGACGTGACACTGCTCTCCAGAAAGACGAGACCAGGCCTACCCGCCAGAACACAGGCACAAGTCCCCTCCACTCGGAAGCCTACACAAGCCACTGAACCAACCTCACCCACTGGGGACAGACACCAGAAACAACGGGAACTATGAACCTGCAGCCTGCGAAAATGAGACCCCAAACACAGTAAGTTAAACAAAATGAGAAGACAGAGAAATATGCAGCAGATGAAGGAGCAAGGTAAAAACCCACCTGACCAAACAAATGAAGAGGCAATAGGCAGTCTACTTGATAAAGAATTCAGAGTAATGATAGTAAAAATGATCCAAAATCTTGGAAATAGAATGGAGAAAATACAAGAAACGTTTAACAAGGACTGGAACACCTAAAGAGCGAACAATGATGAACAACACAATAAATGAAATTAAAATTTCTCTAGAAGCAATCAGTAGCAGGATAACTGAGGCAGAAAAACAGATAAGTGAGCTGGAAGGTTAAATAGTGGAAATAACTACCAAGAGCAGAATAAAGAAAAAAGAATGAAAAGGATTGAGGACAGTCTCAGAGACCTCTGGGACACATTAAATGCACTAACATTCAAATTATAGGACTCCAAGAAGAAGAAGGGAAAAAGAAAGGGACTGAGAAAATAGTTGAAGAGATAATAGTTGTAAACTTCCCTAATATGGAAAAGGAAATAGTCAATCAAGTCCAGGAAGCACAGAGAGTCCCATACAGGACAAATCCAAGGAGAAACACGCCAAGACACATATTAATCAAACTATCAAAAATTAAATCAAAAGAAAAAATATTAAAAGCAGCAAGGGAAAAGCAACAAATAACATACAAGGGAATCCCCACAAGGTAAACAGCTGATCTTTCAGCAGAAACTCTGCAAGCCAGAAGGGAGTAGCAGGACGTATTTAAAGTGATGAAAGGGAAAAATCCTATAATCAATATTACTCTACCCAGCAAGGATTTCATTCAGATTCGATGGAGAAACTAAAACCTTTACAGACAAGCAAAAGTTAAGAGAATTCAGCACCACCAAAACAGCATTACAACAAATGACAAAGGAACTTCTCTAGGCATGAAACACAAGAGAAGGAAAAGACGTACCAAAACAAACCCAAAACAATTAAGAAAATGGTAATATGAACATACATATCGATAATTACCTTAAATGTAAATGGATTAAATGTTCTAACCAAAAGACATAGACTGGCTGAATGGATACAAAAACAAGACCCGTATATATGCTATCTACAAGAGACCCACTTCAGACCTAGGGACACATGCAGATTGAAAGTGAGGGGATGGAAAAAGATATTCCATGAAAATGGAAATCAAAAGAAAGCTGGAGTAGCAATTCTCATATCAGACAAAATAGGTTTTAAAATAAAAACTATTAAAAGAGACAAAGAAGGACACTACATAATGATCAAGGGATCAATCTGAGAAGATATAACAATTGTAAATATGTATGCACCCAACATAGGAGCACCTTAATACATAAGGCAAATGCTAACAGCCATAAAAGGGAAAATTGACAGTAACAGAATCATAGTAGGGAACTTTAACACCCCACTTTCACCAATGGACAGATCATCCAAAATGAAAATAAAGAAACACAGGCTTTAAATGACTAAATAGACTTCATTGATACTTATAGGACATTCCATCCAAAAACAACAGAGTACACTTTCTTCTCAAGTGCTCCTGGAGCATTCTCCAGGATAGATCATACCTTGGGTCACAAATCAAGTCTTAATAAATGTAAGAATCGTATTAAGTATCTTTTCTGACCAAAAGTCTGTGAGACTAGATATCAATTACAGGAAAAAAACTTTAAAAAATACAAACACATAGAGACTAAACAATACGTTACTAAATAACCAAGAGATCACTGAAGAAATCAAAGAGGAAATCAGAAAATGCCTAGAAACAAATGACAATGAAGACACGACAACCCAAAATCTATGGGATGCAGCAAAAGCAGTTCTAAGAGGGAATTTTATAGCAATACAATCCTACCTTAAGAAACAAGAAAAATCTCAAACAACCTAAGCTTATACCTAAAGCAATTAGAGAAAGAAGAACAAAAAAAATCCAAAGTTAGCAGAAGGAAAGAAATCATAAAGATCAGATCAGCAATAAATGAAAAAGAAATGAAGGAAACGATAGTAAAGATCAATAAAACTGAAAACTTGTTCTTTGAGAAGATAAACGAAATTGAAAAACTATTAGCCAGACTCATTAAGAAAAAAAGAGAGAAGACTAAAATCAACAGAATTAGAAATAAAATAGGAGAAGTAACAACTGATACTGCAGAAATACAAAGGATCATGAGAGATTACTACAAGCAACTCTATGCCAATAAAATGGACAACCTGGAAGAAATGGACAAATTCTTAGAAAAGCACAATTTCCAAGACTGAACGAGGAAGAAATAGAAAATATCAACAGACCAGTCACAAGCATTAAAATTGAAACTGTGATTAAAAATCTTCCAACAAACAAAAGCCCAGGACCACATGGTTTCACAGGTGAATACTATCAAATGTTTAGAGAAGGGCTAATACCTAACCTTCTCAAATTCTTCCAAAATATAGGAGAGGGAGGAACACTCCCATACTCATTCTACGAAGCCACCATCACCCTGATACCAACTCCAGACAAAGATGTCGCAAACAAAACTACAGGCCAATATCACAGATGAACATAGATGCAAAAATCCTCAACAAAATACCAGCAAACAGAATACAACAGCACATTAAAAGGATCATACACCATGGTCAAGTGGGGTATATCCCAGGAAGGCAAGGATTTATCAATACATGCAAATCAACCAGTGTGATGCACCATATTAACAAATTGAAGGATAATAACCATATGATAATCTCAGTAGATTCAGAAAAAGCTTTTGACAGAATTCAACACCCATTTATGAAAAAATCTCTCCAGAAAGTATCATAGAGGGAAGGTATCTCAACGTAATAAAGGCCATGTATGACAAACGTACAGCCAACAACATTCTCAATGGTGAAACTCTGAAACCATTTCCACAATGATCAGGAACAAGACAAGGCTGCCAACTCTCACCACTGTTATTCAACATAGTTTTGGAAGTTTTAGCCACAGCAATCTGAGGAGAAAAAGAAATAAAAGGAATCCGAATCATAAAAGAAGAAGTAAAACCATCACTGTTTGCAGCTGACATGGTACTATACATAGAGTATCCTAAAGATGCTACCAGAAAACTACTAGAGCTAATCAATGAATTTGGTTAAGTAGCAGGATAAAAAATTAATGCACAGAAATCTCTTGCATAAGTATTCACTAACAATGAAAAATCTGGAAGAGAAATTAAGGAAACACTCCCATTTACCATTGCAACAAAAAGAATAAAATACCTAGGAATAAACCTACCTAAGGAGATAAAAGACCTGTATGCCGAAAACTATAAGACACTGACGAAAGACTTTAAAGATGACACAAACAGATGGTGAGATATACCATGTTCTTGGATTGGAAGAATCAACATTTTGAAAATGTCTGTACTACCCAAAGCAATCTAAAAATTCACTGCAATCCCTATCAAACTACCAATGGCAATTTTCACAGAGCTAGAACAAAAAATTTCACATTTTTTATGGAAACACAAAAGACCCCAAATAGCCAATGCAACCTTGAGAAAGAAAAATGGAGCTGGACGAATCAGGCTCCCCGACTTTAAACTATACTACAAAGCTACAGTAATAAAGACAGTATGGTACTGCACAAAAACAGAAATATAGATCAATGGAACAGAATAGAAAGCCCAGAGATAAACCCATGCACCTATGGTCACCTTATCTTTGATAAAGGAGGCAAGAATATATAATGGAGAAAAGACAGCCTCTTCAATAAGTGGTGCTGGGAAAACTGGACCATGTAAAAGAATGAAATTAGAATAGTTCCTAACACCATACACAAAACTAAAGTCAAAATCAATTAAAGATCTAAATCTAAGGCCAGACGCTGTAAAACTCTGAGAGGAAAACATAGGCAGAATGCTCTATGACATAAATCACAGCAAGATTCTATCTGACCCACCTCCTAGAGAAATGGAAGTTAAAACAAAAATAAACAAGTGGGACCTAATGAAACTGAAAAGCTTTTGCACAGCAAAGGAAACCATAAACAAGATGAAAAGACAACCCTCAGAATGGGAGAAGATATTTGCAAATGAAGCAACTGACAAAGTGTTAGTCTTCAAAATATATAAGCAGCTCATGAAGCTCAACAGCAAAAAAACAAACAACCCCATCCAAAAATGGGCAGAAGACCTAAATAGACATTTCTCCAAATAAGACATACAGACTGCCAACCAACACATGAAAGGTTGCTCAACATCACTAATCATCAGAGAATTGCAAATCAAAACTACAATGAGGTATCACCTCACCCCAGTCAGAATGGCCATCATCAAAAAATCTACAAACAATAAATGCTGGAGAGGGTGTGGAGAAAAGGGAACCCTCTTGCATTGTTGGTGGGAATGTACACTGATACAGCCACTATGGAAAACAGTATGGAGGTTCCTTAAAAAACTAAAAATAGAACTACCATATTACCCAGTAATCCCACTACTGGGCATATACCCTGAGAATACCATAATTCAAAAAGAGTCATGTACCACAATGTTCACTGCAGCACTATTTACAATAACCAGGACATGGAAGCAACCTAAGTGTCCATCAACAGATGAATGGATAGAGAAGATGTGGCATATGTATACAATGGAATATTACTCGGCCGTGAAAAGAAACACAATTGAGCTATTTGTAGTGAGGTGGATGAACCTAGAGTCTGTCATACAGAGTGAAGTGAGTCAGAAAGAGAAAAAACAAATACCGTATGCTAACACGTATATATGGAACCAAAAAAAAAAAGGTTCTGAAGAACCTAGGGGCAGGACAGGAATAAAGACACAGATGTAGAGAATGGAATTGAGGACTCAGGGAGGGGGAAGGGTAAGCTGGGACAAAGTGAGAGATTGGCATGGACATATGTACACTATCAAATGTAAAATAGATAGCTAGTGGGAAGCAGCCACATAGCACAGGGAGATCAGCTTGGTGCTTTGTGACCACCTAGAGGGATGGGATAGGAAGGGTGGGAGGGAGATGCAAGAGGGAGGGAATATGGTGTATATGTATATGTATAGCTGATTCACTTTGTTATACAGCAGAAACTAACATTTAAAGCAATTATACTCCTATAAAGATGTTTAAAAAAATTAATTAAAAGAAAAAGATTAATGTTGATATTAGAAGGGATAAATTGTATATGCAGACTGTGTATAAAGGATCAGTATACTTGAGGATGTTAATTATATGTAATAACATATACATTACAGTTGGTTGAAAAGTTTAAGAAAATTATTTGGCATAGTGTAAAACAAATAAAATTTGTTTTGCTGCAAAAAAAAAAATACCACAAATCAAATTTAAAAAGGAGAGGTATAGTTATATTAGATACTCGGGATGAGATAATTATTGTAGTCATGTCCTAAGTTAAGCTCTGTTATTACTTGTGGTTAAAAAAGAAACAATACTTAATAAATTAAAGAAAAAGGAAAGTTCATTAAAGGATGTAATATTTTTCCTGACTCTGGATTCTAGGAGGAGGAATTTAGTGTATATATTTTGCTTACAATGTGTCATTGGTTATTAATTAAAATCATCTCACCCCACTCACTATGTTCTTTCTGAAGCTACTCTCAACCACAAATTTCTTTGTGGCTTTGTAGTAATATGTCAGAGTCAAGGGGAGTTTGAAGGGCAGGCAATAGTGGGGTGCCTTAAGACTTTTCCCCAAATTCATTTTGCTTCTAAATAATGGACATTTAAATAACCAGAGTGATTTTATTAAAAATTTCTATAATCAAGATTGAGGAGTCCTACAAAATGTTTGATAATTGATATGCTCACCCCGCTATTGGCAGAAATCACTAGCCTGTAGTAGTGTTCTACCGAATGCATACCTATTTGGCATGTAGCAATAATAAATGAATAAATCCCTGAAGAAATTAGGGCATTATGAGCTAGAATGCAGCTCTACTTTCCTTCCCCACTTTACATAGATCCCCTCAAGCTGTGTAATTCCCCATTGCCCCTGTTTCTGATCACAAGCTTATCTCAACCTTACAGTCTTTCCTTTCTCTTTTGTGGAGTTGTTTCTCCTCTTTCCTAAGATTAATTCCTACACCTTGTTCAGGTCCTTTTGATCTCATAAGGAACTTGGTTCTACCCATCATTTGTTCTCCTTCTTGTAATTTCAACCACTCTATTATCTCTTTTCTTTCTGTGTGTAAACATTTAACAAACAGCTATATGACTCCTATTAGAATACAGTAATGACCAAGGCACCCCCAAAGAGTAATACCCCCAAAGAGAGTATAATAGGACAGAGGGTCAAGTAAAGAGGCAATTCTAATACAAAGTAACGTGTTAGGTGTGAAATAAAATGTTACAGGCTCTTTACTGTTCCTTCTTCAAGAGGTGGTGTCTAACTCCCCTCCCCTTCAATACAGGCTGGCCTTAGTGATTGGCTTGACTAACAGAATGTAGTGGAAGTGTGACATTCAGGGATTTCAGTCTAGGTCTTAAGAAACCTTGCAGCAGAGCTCCTCAGAACCTTTAATATGTTGAGGTTCTTTGTAAATCTCCAGGAAGTAGAAATTAATTATTCCTTTTTCCCCCCTCGCTAGCTGTCCCATCGTATGTCAGCATGGAAAGTACTATTCTATTGTGTTTCTATATTTGAGTAAAACTTGAGAAAATAAGAGAACTGTGAGCGACAGTGGCTTTGTAGTTCCTTCTCAGAGATGATGTGGCATAGTAGGAAGTAGGTTCTGGGAATTAGGCTAACCTTGCGCTTCCATTTTAAGTACTTGTTTGACATTAAATTCCTTACCTTTTATAAGCCATAGATTATTTTAATCAAAAAAGAAAGGTTTTGATCTTGATTACAGAATTTTGGATATAGGTTCCACAGAGCACCTGGGTCCATGAACCTTTTGAAATTATACATATGTGGGTTTTGGAGGGAGAGGATCTCCTCTATTAGTTTCTCAAAAGGGGTCCCTGACCCAAAAGAGGACAAGAACTACTAGGCTAGATTATTTCTAAGCCTAGCCCAGGTGAATATTGATTCAGTACCATTTCAAATAAGAAAAGCATTTATTCAGTCTTTATTGATTTTTAAACCATATGCTTGCACTAGCTTAAATGACTGGTTCAATTGCAAGAAATATTTTATTATTTTCTTTAAAAGATTAAAAGACTCATTTTCTCCTTCCTACTGGAAAACTCCCAACAGTTTTGGTATGCTCTGTAGAGTAACAGGAAGCCCAAAGCTCAATCAATTATGTGTGCAGAATTGATCTTGAATTATCAAATCAAAATTGAGGTTGCATTAAAAATGCTTTGAAAGTGATTCTACTCTTGAGTTTTTCACTGATTTTGTTTTAGGCATTAAGAAGAATACTGAGCTGAGTGAGTGAAGAATCTTCCCAACTCAAAAAGCACTCACAGTGTGGCTGGAAAGCACGGGATGAAGCAATTATGTAAATATATAAGAACTAGCTTAAACTGTTTAAGCTCTTACCTTAATTGCATACTAGACAGGAATGATTTCTTCTTTAGGGGATCAAATTGTCTAGTTGAGTTTGTCCTGATTAACTTAAGTAGATGGATAGATGTTTGCTTTCTTTCTTACTCTTTTGTGGCAATCACCCTGACATACGTATTTTTACAGATGTTTCTTCTAAACATTTACAGGTAAGCTTTATTAGTTGAGTGGAGAAATATCTCTTTATTAAAACTCAGTTTCTTCGTTTCTTAGGAGTTACTTTTGGAGCTTCTAGCTGTTACTTCTCTGGTATCAAATTGAGAAGCTGGTAAACAGGGTCTGGGAATCCATGTACCAGATGGGGTTATGGATTGGGGTGTTTTCCTGGCACCACTGTTTGTCCGCTGTTTGTCACTTCTTGCTTCAGGTCTTCTGTTCGTTTCTTGATCTCCATGTTTCACTAAACCAATAGCAGTTGCTAACATCCCTTTCAGGTGAAGTTAATGGGATCTTCTCCTCGTTGATATTCCAGGGATAGTCTGCATTTATTCCTGCATAAATGGGATCTTATCCTCGTTGATATTCCAGGGATAGTCTGCATTTATTCCTGCAGAGGCCCAAGGGGGGTCACTGGGCTAATGGTAACTTGTTTCTGGTCTCGTCTATGGTTGATGTAATTGGGTGAGAAATGGACTCAGATCTATTCCTGAAAGGTATACTTTCACACCTACTGTATTCTATCTTGTAGTTATTTTAGGAGCCAGAGAAACCCAAGTGGTGTTTAGGTGGGTAGTGCATAAACTACTGCTGGCGGTGCTGGTGCCAGTTTCATATTGCCATAGGTACATGGTCCCATCCCCAGAGCCTGAGAGGGAGGATCGGCCATCTGAAGAGCTGACGTTTTCTTCAGCAGTGTTAGGGGATTACATAATGGGTTTTATCATAGCTTCTTCACGATGGGAATTTTATTCTGCTGGAGAGAGAAAATCATGTTTAGAGATAGGGAAACAGATAGCGATGATCTGGACCACCCGAATGCTGAGAGCTAGAAGGATGCCTTGAGTAGTCAGCTGCTCAGTCACATTAGCGGCAAAGAAAAAAAAAAGTTTGATCGCCTAGAGAAGACAGAGTTGGATTTTTCCTTTGAATACTACTTAATGGTCACCTCAGTGAAGCTTACCCTAAACATCCTACATCCTATTTAAAATCAGACTCAGTAACACTCCTGTTCTTCCTTTGTTGGCTCTACTCTACCTTTTCCATAACGCTTATCTTTTCTGTATATTATACATAACTTATTAATGACTTAAGTTTACTGTTCATCGTACCATGTTTCTCTATTAGTATGTAAGTGCCACACAGGCAGAGATCATTTTTTGGCTCATGAAAATTCAATTGAACCATATAAAAGGAAATTCCATTGTGGGAGATGAATACAGTATGATGTCCCAAGAATATAGAACTGTGCCTGGTACCTAGGAGGCCCTCAGTGAGTATTTATTGATTGAATAATATAGAAGCAGCACTGATTCTGCACATCAGTAGGACAGCAAGAAGGAGTGTGTGGGAAACATTTTGGTTGATGGTTGAAAAATTTCTCTCAAGCTCTTCCAGAAAAAGGAATAGCTCAAGATAATTATTCAACAGCACATTTTTTGGCATGCTAACGTGTATAAAGGATTATGGGAGGAACTGGCATTGCACCTCTACCCATCCCTCCTCCAAAAGCTCATTTCAAGCATCCCACTCTGACTGCCAGCCTGCTAGCATTCTCACTTTAGCAGAGAACAGGAGGACTCCACTCCAGTGAGGCCACAGATTTTTCCTTATCGATTTACCCTTTACCTCCTCACTGCCATTCGTACTCTCCATAGTTCCTCATTATAAGTCCTTTGTAAATACTCTCACTTCACTAGTTGTCCCTCCCTCCTGTCATCGCATCTTCTTGATGAACCCTCCACACTGTCTTAGATCAGCTCCCTGAGAAATTGAACCAATGTCTCTCTTTTCACATAAGGAAACCAGAGCTCAGAATTACGAGATTTATTTAAGGCACACATAGTTAATAACGGTGGTAATTTTAATAATAACAAATGCTCTGTGTCAAGCATTGACACAAATACAATCTTGTTTCATTTTCATAATAAACCTTTTCCCCGTGTAGATAAATAAATAGAGGTGCAAGGAGGCTGAGTAAACTGCCCAGTGTCACCCTGCCTGTCATTCAGGCATTCAGTCTGACATTCAGTCATTCAACAACAGTTAATTGAGCCCATAATCTCTGCAAGCAGTGAACTGGGGATTAAGTCTACAGTGGTGAACAGAAGAGACACAGTCCTTGCCCTAATAATGGCACAATAGTGAGCAATATTTATTAAGCTTTTACTAGGTCCTGGGTATTATTTTATTTCACTCTCGCCACAACTCTGATATAAATACTGTTAACATAATATGCAATTTTCAAATGAGAAGTTGAATCCTGAAGAAGGATATTCCCAAGGCCCTATTGCTGGTAGATGAACAGGTTAGGACAGGTATATGAACCCTGACTTCAAAGTTCATTCTTCTTATCACCAAGCTACGGTGGGCATGGACACTAACAGTAAAGCACAAATTAAACACACGAGAATTTCAGGTTGTCTTATAGACCCATTGGAAGGGAAATCTAGGGCCAGTGGACCCCTTATTACCCTTCAATAACGTCACCTTCTTCTGGCCTGCCAGTCCACGGGGGTTAAGGAACTGTGTGCGTGGGTGTCAGCCAGGTTGTTCATTCTTGTAATTTGCGTGACGTCAAGCAAACCCAACTTTTATAGAATGATTTCTATTGAATGTTTAAAAACAAACAAAAAAAAAACCTGTCAAGTTAAATAGAAAGAAAGTGCTTATAAACATTCTAAACATTGTTTTGTGTTGGCTGGAGTTGGAGTCTAAATAAAAGCTCCAAGTGTGACTAATAATTATAATCTAATTTAGTGCACTGAATTGGAAAGGAGTAATTACTGCATAGGACTTTTTGGAGTAAATGATTTATGGTTGACCTACAGTAGATTATTAATTTGAAAAGGGAGGAATTTTAATGCAAATTAATTAAATTTGGAGCCCTTTCTGATTAGGTTGATAGAATAGTGGAAAATGCCAGGACCTTATTTTATTGGCTGAATTTGGAATTGGGATATGGGATAAACACTGTGTTGGTGTCTGTAGGACTTAGGTGTGAAGACACAGGCCTCATGCCAGACCCAGAGCTTTTCTGATCTGTTCAGAGAAGAGCCCTAAAAGAAAAACTGTCTTTCTTCAAAAGGAAAATGTACCCTCATAGAGTGTTTACATGCTCCAAGATATTTGTACTCTTGCCAATTTGTTGGTCTCTGGAGCCAACAAGAACCATCATCACCACCATTTACTGAGTGCTTGCGGTGAGCCAGACAGATGTTAGGTTCTGGGGTTCTCAACCTTCACAAGACTGACATTTTGCTGTGGGATGCTTTTCTCTGCACGTAGGATGTTGAGAAGCGTTCTTTGCCTCTACTCACCAGATGCCATTAGCATTTCCCATTGTGACAACCTCAAGTGTTTTCAGACATTGTTGAATATATCCTGTGTGGGTGGGGGCACTGTTGCCCCTGGTAAGAACCACTGTGCCAGACACTCGATGTGCGTTATCTAGTTCATTCCTTACAATACCCTGTAAGGCAGATGTATTAGTGCCCATTTCGTAGGTGAAAAGACTGAGGCTTACAGAAGTTACACTTTACTAGAGTCACATGGGTAATACATGTGGAAGCCAGGATTTGAATGAGGTCAGAAAGAGAAAAACAAGTACCGTATGCTAACACATATATATGGAATCTAAAAAAGAAAAGTTCTGAAGAACCTAGGGGCAGGACAGGAATAAAGACGCAGACGTAGAGAATGGACTTGAGGACACGGGGAGGGGGAAGGGAAAACTGGAACGAAGTGAGAGAGTGGCACTGACATATCACCTACCAAATGTAAAATAGCTAGCTAGTGGGAAGCAGCCGCATAGCACAGGGAGATCAGCTCGGTGCTTTGTGACCACCTAGAGGGGTGGGATAGGGAGGGGCTATAGGGATTTATGTATATGTATAACTGATTCACTTCATTATATAGCAGAAACTAACACACCATTGTAAAGCAATTATACTCCAATAAAGATGTCAGAAAAAAACACCAGACCTATATCGACTCAAAGCCCCTATTTTCAGATGAGTGATGTTTTTGAGGTTGTCACCTCTCTCATTTTTAATAAGTAAGCAGAAGTAGGGCAGTTTAGTGATTTGGTCAAAATTATATAACTAATTGTAGCAGAGGTTGCTCTACAACTTAGGCATCCTTAAACGAGCTGGTCATGGGAAGTGGAGATTCAGCTGATAAGTGAAAAGCACATTCGCAGTGACTTTGGCTGTGTTTCTGGTCTTAAGTTTTTTCTCTCTTTTCGAATGTTACTCTTTTATTTGTACAGTTTAGCTTTTGGGTATAAAAGGGTCTTTAAACTTGCGTCCATTAACTCTCAAACACATACCGAGGGTTTAAAATTTTTTTTTTTAATATTGGAAAGAAACAGACCCTTGCACTGCTGCTACGTAATTATGAAAGCATTGCAACCCACTCAGATGTTTTGCCAGCCCATCCTCCCACCAGCAAGTAGAAAGGAAGCCAAAAAATCCAGTGAGGATTCTGTGCTATTCCTAGCATACTCTGGTACTACTGGTGGGCCAGTGGTAAGGGGGTAAGTAGCTACCTGACTATAATAAAACAGCTTCAGACAGCCTCAGATTGGGTCTTTGCAGTGGCCACTCCAGCCAGCATTATTATTCAAGCCCACGTGTAATACAGTGGGGCCTGTTCTGTAATTTCTGCCCAGTGGGTGCCTAACCATGGAAATCAATGTTTTCTCCATAGTAGATAGGCAAGTGCTTTCAGAATCTGTTAGGCTGAAGAAATCTAATAGAGATATCTGCATAATTAGCTCTTTGACTAATCTTGCTCTTGCCTTGGGGTGCGAGGCAATTTAAGCTGTAAAAACAGTTTCAAATATTTGAACTGCAGGAAGAAGATGTTCAGGATTTGTAGACTTTTCAGATCCAGGGCAAGACACTTCTTCTTCAAATAGAATGTCCCTGGAAGATCTTTGGCCTTTTGGAATACAGAGTTTCCTGGTGGTGAGCAGGTTTCTTCAGGCTCAGAGATGCTGCTGGGTTCTGATGAATGTGTGCTCATGGATTATCTGAGGCTAGGGATCCCAACCACAGATGTTGTCAGGGCGTAGGACTGGACCAAGGTGGAGAAGTCAGCTGGGCAGAGTGATAATTAGCAGGCAAGTAATACCTGCCTGGAGATGATAGGTGATATAAAGGAAATTATTCCAAGATTTTAAAACACAGTATGGTACATCTTTTAGGCTTTCGGGTTGACTCTGCTAGAAGGAACCACTGTAGACATAGAGTGTAGGGTTCGAAAGCTCATCCATGGAGTCAGATCACCTGGGTTCCAATCCCAGCTCTCCCTCCCACTGGCTGTGTGACCTGGGGTGAACTGTTTAATTTCTCTTGGGTTTGTGGATCTCAGCATAGGACAGGTTTATAATGAGAGCAACCTCATGGAGTTTTTTAGAAGGGTTAGCTGAGACAATGCCAGTAGAGATTTAGATCTGGGCATAACACATAGCACTTAGTGAATGCTGGCCATTATTGGACATTCTAGCTCACAAATGGGGTAAGCAGGGCTCAGAAAAGTAATGGCAGAGCTGGGCTCCATGTTTTCTCCATTCCTAGAATCAAAGGACTGTCATATGGATTGCTAGAGCGCCTCCTTACAGTACCATGGCAGGGCAGGGAAATGACATGCAAAGACTCTAGTGGTAGAGTAAGTCTGGCACAGGTGGGAGCTTTCAGAGCTCCTGAAAAGAAGCACAAACTCCTTTGCAACCGGAGAACCTCCTTCTTCCACACAGTGACTTCTGGGAATGTGAGCCATTGCTGTTGAACATGGGAAAATTAAACATTGATACCTATCTCATCTTTGTTCATTCAGGACACTACTGGGTACACATATGCCTGATTAAAATTTTAGAATAAAGCAGAAGATCCTAAATGTTTATAGGAGAATATTTCTGTCAAAAAGTTGAGATTATCATACCTTGAGGAAAGGTAAAATTAGATCCCTCACTACATAGATTTGGGTTTAGATGTTGAATATGTTTTGGTTGATAACATACCCCTTTAAGTACATAGAGTAAATACAGATTTTAACTGGTCAGCCTATCACGGCCGCAACTGCTTTAGGTTTTACTGCCTAATAAACTAGGTCTTTCCAAGCAAGATAAATTAGTTGAACTACTAATCACTGGACCTTCTTTGAACAGTCATTGAGTAAGTCAGTGAGCAGTAAACCTCAATTTCTCACACATTAGTGAGGGTGGACAAATGAACTGGGCCTGATGGGAGGAGCCAGTGGAACAGAGAATGTGGACCAGACCATGAAAGGATTATACCGCAGTCACATGATGCGCCTTGGAGGTCAACCAGATCCATCCTCTGGTCTTCCGAGATCCCACCCTATTCTTCCAACTTTCTCCTAACCAATCCAGTAATCACAGTTAAGCTCAATCCAGCCTAATCACAGTTTAGGAGTGGGGTGGAGTTGGGGGTGGGGTGTGGATACTGTATCCATCACCATCCATCTTCATCTTCAGAAAGCCTAGGTCATTGGTATACCCTTCCCTGAGACTAGGATAAAAGAATGGGAGAGATGGATGATTGGTGTTGCGTTTTTTCTCTGTCCAGTTTCCTCTTTCAAAATGCTCACTCAATTTGATCAGACCATGTTGAAGTAAAAAGGATTAAAGTAATCCAGGATCAATTCCTTACTAACACAGGTGACATTTGTAACAAGGTTATTGCACATCCAGGGAGCAGATAAGGTCTTTTGGACATTGAGGAAAAAGCACTTACTTTTACATTGCCAGGCTCCAGGAGTGGGGTTAGAGGTTATTAGGGGTATTTACGGATGAGGTGACACTTTAACTTCAGGAGATCAGGATTTGGAAAAGTGATGTCACTTTTTTTTGGACAGCCAGGACAGCTCTTGAAGACTCTGTACATCTCTCTGTTGTGACTGTTGGTGCTTGATAAATGGAAAGATGGTTTATTTATGCTTTTAACATTGCCCATTTCATCTTTCAGCTTCAGGTTAATGACTTTCCTTCTTCAGTATTGTGGATGAATTAGATTTTCACAGGCAAAAACACACAATCTGCAAATTTATCATTTTTTGAGGCTATGGATATCAACAAAGTTACTGATTTTCAGGAACGCAGAAATAAAGAATATGATTTATGTTATATGAACTCGTTAAATTGAGTATACATACTTCCAAGTTGCTCTTAATCTTAGGAAAGCAATTTGAGGATTTTATAGAACTTCATGACAGCTTATACAATTAAATTTTTTTAAAAAAGAAATTATTTTTGTTCCAAAACATTTTGAGGCATTTCATCACTAATCATTGTAGGAACTACCAAAGATCGTTAACAATCCTTTAAGTAAAAAAATCCCATGGGCCCTTGTGTTAGTGAAAGAAGTAAAATGCTAATTTATCGTTTAATTCAATCATAATACATTTACTCATCTCAAGAAAAAGAGGACTTATTTAGAAGAGCGTATCCAGTTTTAAATACTGATAAAAATGAAACAGAACACAAAGATAACCAAATTAGAAATTTTTATTAAAGAACACATCACTGCAGTAAAACACATCCAGGTTCTGACATTTACAAGCTATGTGACTTTGGAGGAAGGGCTCACCCTCTTTATGCTCTGCTTTCCTCATGCCGAAGGTATTGATTCTAGGAGGTTTAATTGAAATCGTGTATATAAAGTATCTGGCACTGTGCTCATTCCAGAGTAACCTCTCTACAAATATTATTATTTTTTTCTTACATACTTGGAATTTATGTATCTTGTTCAATTTTAAGTGGCCATAAGACACCTTTAAATATTTTTGGAACAGGCAGGAGTAAATTATAAATTAATATATTCATTGTGTGGTAGCCACGGAAATGGAGAATGACCCTTTGATGTGGAATTACTTATTGTATTCTTACCTCAAAAAACCGCTCTCTTCTACTGAACTGGAGACAGGGACTTGACCAACGCATGGAGGAGAGCGAACGTCCTAAATGGGGGATGGTTCAGACAAACTTTTCAGAGGGTAGGATAATCATATATCTGCGGAAGAGCCATTGTGGCTCATGCCTGTTGTTTTGGCATAATTACTTATAGCTCCCCTGACGCTTGTTGTGGTTGGGCAATACAATTTACGGTCACTCTAATGATAACTCCACTAGGATTTCCCTGGAAAGAGAATAAGTTGATACTGACTAAGACAGGGGCTTTGAGAGAAGCCAGGGAATTGTTGCAGAGGTCTTGGCCAAAAAGTTGACCTGTGTCATCTTACAGAAAAGACTTTTTCAGTGTCTCAGTCCTAATGTCTTAGGGAATTTTTCCATGATTTCATTAAATACGAAAAAATATAGCTAAGCACGGTCTGATTAATTGGATCAATTGGGTCTTAAGTCTTTGTTTTTCTTTATTTCAATATATTAAAGTTAAGGAGATGACCAAAGAAGTTGTGGATGTGAATGAGCTGTTTCTTTGGATGCACTAGGGTGATTGAGCCTTGGTGGAGGTCACTGGAGTTTAGGGTCTGGTCCTCAGCTGTGCAGATCCACAACTTGGATTTTTTAACAGGCTTCTCAGAGCCCAAAGACTGGGTATAGCAGCGAGAAAACTGCTGGTTTCAAGGATGATGAAAATAATAGCTAGCAAGTGTCAAGCACTGTTCTAGGCACTTTGAATCATGTGAACTCTTTTGTTTCAAAAGCATAGCATGTGAAGCCGAGTTTTCCTGGGGCATGATCACACTTAATCATAGCAGACACTTAGGGTCATGGGTCATGCTGTACCCAGCCTTACGTAGTGTCTAAAAAGATTTATATACATTTCAAAAAGACAGAGAAAGAACTTAGAATTACACATTTTCTAAGGTAAATGCCCTAGGTAAAGGAAATTCTAGGGGGAAGTCTATTTATTCCCTTATTTTCAACAGGGAGAATTGAGCCTCTTACTTTATGTGATTTATATTTGTCTCTACACCATTCAGATATAGGCAGCTGATTTTGGAAATAAAGACAAAGACAAAACAAAACAGAAAACCTTGTTTTCCTAACAAGAAGGATGTGAGTTGATGGTTTTGGAGAGTTGGGCTTGCTGAAAATGCCTTCATGATCTTAGTTCAAATCCATTGGAGGGAAGCAGATTTTTCTGACCATACTGTCAGTATGTGATAAGCTTGTTTTAAATTTTTGTCTCGAAGTTCCCCAAACATTACCCAGAGGGTGAGCCTCTTCTTCCCCTGGCTCTGAGGACTCACGCTCTAGGCTAATGAGCAAGCCCTAGATGTGTTACTATATCCCATGGAACTAGACTAAGAGTTCAGAAATGATGAAGTCAGCTTAGAATCACAGACTGTTGAAGCCCAAAGGTGCCTTAAAGAACACACAGTCCAATATTCAGCTAAGGGCACAGCCCAGCTGAGGTAAGTGTTAGTGTCTAGAGTAGGAGATAGGAGACAAGTAGCTTATTTCTTTTCATAGAGGAAGCTCCATGCCCAGATAGTCTGTCTCTGGCCTCTAGCGATTGTGGAATCTAGGAAATGCCATGTCAGAGCAATTGCATTTGGGATTCAGTGTTTTCTCAGCTGTGTGTTAACTGCTTCCTCACTGATCATCATGTAAAGCAAGTGTGGTGAAGTCATTTTGTTGGTGGTGATTACAGAAGACAGTGACATCCAAGGAGAGTTTCTGGCTGAGATTGGGAGGCCTAATAAGAAAGAAGAGCAAAAATGAATCTAGACAAAGAAACTTCTATAGCGTTAAAAACCTGGAAATGCCTGAGGGGTATCATCCATTCACTACTTTCATTTTGCAGATGGGAAAATGGATGAACAGAGAATGTGTTCTCGGCTCTGAGAGGCAGGGTGAACAGCCTTGAAGGATGAGAAAGAGATCTTGGCTTGTAGGCTCAGACCATTCCAGAAGATCTACAAGATTGTTCAACTCCACTTGAACTGTATTTTTCTCTTTACTTCTGCAGTTCACTCCTAAGTGAAGTTGAGCATGGATGATGTGATGTTGGTGGGCCCTAAAATCCCATCATGTTGTAACAGTATCACATGCCATGTCACTACACACCAAGCTTACTCATGACATCTCTGCCTTCATACCCACTCCAGGAGAAAACAAGTCTGGTTGGTTATGGAAAGACTGTAAGATTTTATGGGGATAAGCAGGCATCATGTAGAGTTCCCAGTATCTGAAAATGATTGACATTGCTGGTTCTCACACTGTCAGTAATTCATAGTCTGCTTCTAGCACATTCATATTTAGAAAAACAAGGGAAACTTAGGAATTTTTTCTTCTCTTTCAGATTTCTTTAATTTACGTGTTTTGGGAAAATGTTGGCTTCCTTCCCCAATTCTTCAGCTGTTGTCTACTACAATGAATCAGCTTGAATTTCTCAAGCCATATCATTTCCTTTTTCTTTCCAACATAATGGAAGAATATAAGCCCTCCCCCGCATATCACACCGAGAGACATTGGGGAAAAAAATGGACAAAATGGGTTCTGTGAAGAAATTAATGGCTGACAACATGACAACATTAACAACATGCTTGCTATGTGTTAGCACATAGATGTCTTTTGGGCTTCTCTTCTTTTCTTTGGAAATGCATCAAGCCTTTCATAGTTGAGTGCTGTTCGTCCCAGGGAGTCTCAGTGTTCCTGGTCCAATGCTATTGTGTTTACCACTTCAGGGTTTATAGGATGAAACTCTTTTCCATGTCTTCTTTGCATTTTGCATCTTGGGCCTACAAAATGAACCCATTTCCATATATTTCAGATGATCTTCTTCTTCATTCCACTCATATGTTTCTCTCTGAATTTTGGACCTTTTGATACTTTTTTAAAGCATTTTTACTAAACAGGCAGATTTGAACAAACCTTAAACAGACATTGAAAATAATTCTTTAAAGTTCCTTTTTAATTTTATGCGCACTTCTTCACCATTTAGCCAGGAGTTTTGATCACCTAGATTATTTTCAAGTACATGGCACAGAGTAGGCAGATGTCAGAAAATCAAATGGTAACCCGTATTTGAGGGTTAATGTCTAGAATGCATTTTGAAAGCAAGCAAGACTCCTAAAACTCAAACTTGAATTCTACTGAGCTACTTTTGTAACTTACAGAGCAACTTCATTTTCCCTTAACTCAGTCTTCAATCCTCCTCCTCTCCGGTCTGCTTATGCAGTAAACTACCACTGAGATTCCTGCTGAGTTATTTCTTTTATGGGATCTGACCTGCTGCTGAGCTAGTCAACATCTTTTCTCTTATTTGGGTCTTCCCTCTTCCATATCAGCTCCTGGCGTTTTGTCAGTTTATTGGGCCTCTGGTCCTCAGAAAGGACCAAGCTTGGGAGGAGAAGGAGAAAGGCAGGCCCCAGTTGATGTCTATCCCTCTTTAATCCAGGCAAGCCCTTCTTCTCTAAACATGAACTCCCTTACCACTAGTGGTTCCTAAAATATATCTCAATGTTAATAGCTTTATTTAAGAAAAAAAAAAGTTTTCTGGTCAAATACATTTACGTGAGCAGTTCCCAAAATTAAATGAACTTCTTTATTGCAGACCTTCTCCAAGCTTTTAATATGCTAATGTGCATTGTGAATTTCTTAGAGGGTGATGTAGTAGACAGCTTTCTCCAAACTCATTTTACTGAGAAGCATTTTTTTTCTTCTGGGAACGTATTTTGAGACTAATGTTTTATGGAACATTTTTTACTTAAACTTGAAAAGGAAATTACTGTAAAGGGAAAATAGGATCACTTGCCATAAATAGAAAATAATCGTGAAATTCAGTGGAATGAAGCCAAGTTATTAATAAAGTCAATTCAAAAATAAACTAAAAATAAATAGTGAAATACAGGCAATTATATATTGTGAGTGAGAAAAAAAATTTTCCCTCTACCCATCTAAATTCTTGGCTGAGGCACCCCTGTAATAAAAAGACAGGCCAACAGGAGTAAAACAAACAGAAATTTAATAACACGTGTACCTCCTGTAACATGGAAGCTACCTAGGGAGACTGAGAAACTCCCTAAAATGGTCCAACCCCTCACTTAACATCTCTAGCTAAAGACAAAAGAAGATATTGGGGAGGGAGAGGAATCAAATATGGGAGGTTACCCAGAAAACACAGTAAACAAGGGTAAGGTTGCTATGCAGGTCTAAGTCATTGCCTTCTTCATTGATTAAGAGTTTCTAGAGATTTAGAGTCATCCATCTCCTCCTGGTTAAGAGAGGGAGACCCCCTTACAGATAGAGATTTCCCTTGTATATGTAAATGTCTCTCACAAAAGGGTAACTTCTACTCAGTTTTCAGAACTCTTCTTATGTCTGCTGTTTCCTAAAAATAATCAGCCTACGATAATCCTTATGCCAAAGAGGCATATTTGAGGTGGTATATTCTGCTCTCCTTCAATATTAAATTGATGCATAAAAATGCATGCTTGAGGATAAGTCCCTCTTGAGAAGAAAGGAGCCAATAATAATCCAATAATAATAGAAGCAATCTGCTCACTGTTGCTTTCTTTGGATAATTATGAGGATTCATTATCGAGAGAATTCTGTGTTTTGGTTGATAGAGAATTTTGATTCCTCTGTGCACATAGTCAAAAAGGCCAAATGTTATTTAAACACTTTCTGAGATAGAGTTGGATATTAAGAACTGAGTTCTTAAAAAAATCTTTTTTGCCAGGGACTTGGTTTTTTCACCTTATTATTTTTTCCTGTTTAATGAAAAATTTCAGACACAGAATGTAGAAAGAATACCACAATAAATGTGCAATATCCATCTCCCCCAGTCAATAAATATTAACATTTTTTCCATATTTACTTCATTTCTCAGCTGAATTATTTTTATGTAAACTTTCTATTGACATGACAGACATTATTGCTGTACTATTTTAAAGTAAATTAATGATATACTTCATTTTAAAATTTTTTAGCATGCATCTCCAAAAATAATATTTTCCCACATAACCACAATACCAGTATCTATCATACCTAACAAACAACAGTAGTTTCTTAACATCATATAATATTAAGCTCCTATTTTAAAACTTTTGTTCAAGAAAACTTTATTTCAAGAAACCACTGAATGTTCTGTAGATGATTTTCTTTGGAAAATGTCAAGTTATTTGATACTGTCCAATGTTAAAAGATAAACTAAGGCATATTAAAAACTTGAAGAGTTTATTTGAGCAAAAATAAATTTGAATCAGGCAGCATCCAATCTAGCAGAGAAAAAGGAGCTCCACAGAACCACACAAAATGAAAGACTTTTATAGCCAGAAGGGAGCAGGAACCAGGAAGTTATAGTAGGCAAAAAAGCAGGTTGATTATTGCAAAGTTACTTTCCTTTAGGGGATGGCAGGGGTGTATCAGGCAGATTACCTAACCAGTACTGATCTGGTGACGCTCGATTGTCTGGTTTAAGATTCCATTTCTGGGAGAGCTGAAGTTGTAGTTAAGTCTCAGTTTGTGACAGGGGTCTCCTAAGTGACTCCATTTAGGGGCTGTTGTCTTGTTTTAACACCAGAAAGCGATAAAAAGAATATTCTTTATCCATTCTCCACTGCCATTTAATTTGGGGAAATACTGATGAAGTCTTTCTATAAATATTTCCATTTTCCCTTCATAACATTCAAAATATTTTCAGTGAGTTTTTCAGATGAGTTGATAAAACATTCCACTTATATGAAGGTTTCAATATTTGTTTGTTGTGAAATGGAAGAACAAGATTAGAGAATAGGGCCCTGGCGGTGCTTTGTCTGATGGATAGAAAGAAAAAGTTACTATATGTTGGGTGCTTACCACGTGCCAAGCACTAGGCTAAGCGCTTTGTATCTCAAAGCACCTATGAAATAAGTACTGGATTATTTCCAGGGTGGCTGCATACAGTCGGGCAAAGGGGTAAGTGGGGCATGAAATCCAGCTTCTGTTCCACTGCCCATACTGTGTCCACTGGGAGGTTTAAGGGCCTTCTCCCAGTTCACAGCAGATTCATGCATGCTGGCTGTAGCCACATGGGGTTTTGCAGCTGAGACATCTGAGGTGCAGGGCAAGACCCCAATCCATGTCTCGTGTAACTAGAATTGTACTCTTTTTTTTTAGTATTTTAATTTTATCGGAGTATATCGATTTATAATGTGCGAGTTTCAGGTGTATAGCAAAGTGATTCAGTCATACGTATACATATATTTATCCTTTTTTAGATTCTTTTCTCATATGGTTATCACAGAATATTGGGTAGAGTTCCCTATGCTATACAGTAGGTCCTTGTCGGTTATCTACCTTATATATAGTAGTGTGTATGTGTTCATCGTAAGCTCCTGATTTATGCCCCCCCCAAATGTTCCCCTTTGGTAATCACAAGTTTGTTTTTGATATCCATAAGTCTGCTTCTGTTTTGTAAATAAGTTCATTTGTATCTTTTTAAAAATTAGATTCCACTTATGAGTGATATGATATTTGTCTTTGACTTACTTCACTTAGTATGATAATCTCTAGATCCATCCATGTTGCTGCAAATGGCATTATTTCATTCTTTTTTATAGCTGAGTGATATTCCATTGTGGAATACATGTGGTATGTATGCACCACATCTTCTGTATCCATTCCACTGTCGATGGACATGTAGGTTGCTTCCATGTCTTGGCTGTTGTACGTAGTGCTACAATGAACATTGGGGTGCGTGTAGCCTTTCAGATTATGGTTTTCTCTGGATATATGCCTAGAAGTGGGATTGCTGGATCATATGGTAGTTCTATATTTAATTTTTAAGGAACCTCCATACTGTTTTCCATAGTGGTTGTATCAATTTATATTCCCATCAGCAGTATAGGAGGGTTCCCTTTTCTCCACATGAAAGTCTATTTTCATGCCCGTATGTTATACTGCCTTCCTTTGGGATATCTAGGAAAAAACTCTTTGTGGTTTTCATTTGAGGGGGCTCTGGAGCTAAGGAAGGCTGTTAAATTACCCACAGTCATTGTCTGTTGATTAACTAGTAGGCAGGAGGAGGAAGATGGGGATGAATGAACTACAAGGGTCAGTGTGACTGTTGGAATCTACAAATGAGATGTGAGCTCTGGAACAGAAACAACACTTCTATAAATAGAGTTTGGTAGGAAAAAGAACCAAGAAAAGGCATCCTGACCGGCTGTGAACAGATGTTGAGCAGGTAGGAGGTGTCTGGAGGACCAACATTTTACATTTAAATTTTAGCCTAAAAGGAAAATCAGACAAGTCATAGAAGGCTCCACTTTTCTCCTCCCTCCACTTTGTTCTTTTTTAGGTTTTTTTTTTTTTTTTTTTTTTTGCAGTATGTGGGCCTCTCACCATGTGGCCTCTCCCGTTGCAGAGCACAGGCTCCGGACGCGCAGGCTCAGCGGCCATGGTTCACGGGCCCAGCCGCTCCGTGGCACGTGGGATCTTCGGGACCGGGGCACAAACCCGTGTCCCCTGCATCAGCAGGCGGACTCTCAACCACTACGCCACCAGGGAAGCCCTGTTCCTTTTTTTTAATTCAGCTTTATTGAGGTATAATTGACACATAAAGTTATATGGTATTTAAAGTGTACATCCTGGCAATTTGATAAATACAGACATTATGAAAAGATTCCCCCCATCCCATCTAGTTAATTAATGCATCCATCACCTCACATGTTTAGCTCTTTTTGGTGAGAATATTTAAGTTCTACTCTCTTAGCAAATTTCAATTAAGCAGTTCAGTGTTATCAACTATAGTCACCATGTTTTCCATTAGATTCTTAGGCCTTAATCGTTTTATAGCTGAAAGTTTGTACCCTTTTTACCAACCTCTCCCTATTTCCCTCACCCTCTAGATCCCGACAGCCACTTTTCTACCTGTCTTTCTATGAGTTTGATTTTTTTTCATATTCCACATGTAAGTGATACCATGCAGTATTTGTTTTTCTCTGGTGTGTTTCTAGCATATTGCCCTCAAGTTCCATCCACGTTGTTACGATCCAGGAGTTTTCTTTCTTTCTCATGGCTGAATACTATTTTTCCTCTCTCCACTTTCAACTATGGTATGAAATAAGTCTGAAGAGGAGTTTAGAACTAATTTTTGGGGGGACTTTTGACACCCTGTTAAGCACTAGAGAGAATTATAAGACTTAGAGTAGGCAGTTATAGAAACAAAGCTTTATCTAACAAAAGAATAAGAGAAACACATTTGGTTTTGAATATTCCATGAAAGTTCTAATAACTTAAGGTGTTAAGGTGAAGTTGTTTGATAAACATTTTTTCACTATTTTTCATATGACACAGGAAAAAAAGTATAAATATTTTTTCCCTTAATCCTAAAGCTCAAGTTCAGACAGAATTCCAACCAAATCTCAGTCCCTTTGCTAATGACCTTGGGCAATGTCTTAACTGAAGACCTGGTTTTATCAGTTTTAAATGTGGTAATTATGGTATTTAGTTCTTGGAGCTTTTGTGAGAATCAGATGAGATCCATGTGAAACCCTTACTTAAACATTTGGCAAATGTTGGCTCTAAGAAAGTTCTGTGGCTTCTAACCCCTACAGTCATAGCGATCCCTATTCCCCACCACTAGGGGTCAGTATATCTAAATTTCCAGGGATGTTCCTCAGGTAGATAATTCAATTCAACAAATATTTATTGAGTACTTAATATAGGTAAGACACTCTCTTAGACAATGCTGGAGCCATAAAGCTGAATAATATGGTCCCTGATTTTAAAAAGTTTATAACAAGGATTACAAACTCTGGCTAAATTGGACAGGAAGAATTATTTTATTTGGCTGACATGTTTTTATTTTTGTTCTGTTTTTTATTTTAAATTGATTTAAATGTATTTAGGTATGGTATATACCTAAACATATACTCTGTTTCACCCTACTACTTCCTTTTCTTGTACTGTACTCAACCCAGTAATGTTGACTTTCTGGCCCTGGTAGACTTGAGATGGAAACCCCTGGTTTACTAATGGGTTAAGTGAAGAATTATTCAGCATAGGAAATATAATATTTTGAGAGCTGAATCTGCACAAACGTGCCCTGACAGGAGAAGGGTAAACTGGGGTGAAACTAATTTGACCTATTTAATAGTTTTGCTGAAGCCAACACTGCTCTCTGTTATCTGCTACATAAAATTGTTTCCTGTTCTATTCATGCAAATTGCAAGAAAGTTACAAAATAAAGAAAAGACAAAAACTGCTGATTGGTTTCTAAAACTTTCCGGATGAAAAAGCTGAATAATGAAGTGTATTTGTACTTATAAAATGAAGCCTCATATGGGAGATATTATAAAGTAGGAACTGCTATAATGGGTTGGAACATGATACCGTAAGCCCAGTGTTTTAGCTGATTTTTACAGCTGCAGGGAAGAGGCTTCACCTTTAGAGTCATAAAATCTCAGCATTGGAAGGGAAATAGGTTTTATAAATGGGGAAACTGAGTGAATATATAACTAGATGACTTGTCCCAGGTCCTACAGATTGTGGAAAATGGCAGTACACAAATAAAACCCCTGGTTGCCCAACTTCTAGTGGCTCTTTTCACACTGTAATAATGGAAACAGATAGTATTTTTGGCTTGAATAATTCAGATTCTTGGTCTATATGATCTATAGTTACCAATAATTCTCACTTCATTTCTCTCTATGTTTTCGGACCTTGGAATTCTGGGTAGGTGTGTGTACCTGTAGCAAAGATTTAGCTTCAGCTAATAGTTAGGTTGTATGTCACCAGGAAAAGTGAAATAGAAGTTTCACCTTGTCATTTGAGCAATTCAGGGAAAAATAACAATAGTCTGCTACTGAAGGGGAAGAAAAGGGTGTTCAAAATTGATTTTTGACATTGATTCAACCTACTGGGTCTTTGCCCAATTCCTCTCTTTTCTTTATATAAATGGAGCCAAGAGTCATAAAGATAAATCAGGATCAACTAGTTCAAATGATATGACTCAATTCAGAGATTTTATCTCTGAGGGGAAAGCTTGAGAATAAAAGATCCATTCTTGAAGCTGCTCTTGTAGCGGGCTCCAATTCAATTTTGTACTTTTCTGAAATTGGCTACATCGTAGCACAAAATGTGCTGGCCTTGGGTTATCTTTCGAGTAGTCACCACTCTTTGAAATTTGTTCCTGGGTTCCTTCATTCTTTAAACAAATTATTGCTCATGTTAAGGGGGTATTTATGGATGAAGACTAGGATGAGAATGCTACTCTTAAGGAGCTTATGGCTTTCTGAATAATGGGGCATAAAATAAGTACGGGCATTTCTCCCATGCCAAGTAGACTGTAACAGTGAAAATCTGCTATAAATAGTATTGGGGGAATCAGAACTAATCACAAAAGAGACGTCATTTGTGTTGGATCTTGAAGGCTGGATAAGATTTCTATAAGCCTTGACTCATGCAGGTCTCTCCACTTAGAACGGCTACCCTACATTTTGGTTGATAAAAAGTAGTGAATGAATCATTATTTTATCAAGTACTATTTGAAAGCCTACGATGTTCTGTGAAAAACTCTATTCCACCTTTACAGCTCAGTCTGTGCTACCATCTCATTTAAGCTTTCCGGGAACATCTCAGCAAAGATTTCTTCTTTGCATTTCTGGTCTACTTAATTGGTGATGATTATTTTGCACAAACCACATACCTAGGACTATGGATATTTGTGTATGTGTTTCATTTATGTACTTGGCTTATAAGCACCTTGAGGGCAGGTATGGTTTTGTGTGTTATTTTAATTCAGCCCAGCCCTGAGTACAGAGTGGGAGTTGAGGAAGACTTTATTGACTAAAATGAGCTAGGTAATTGTCCAATCTTTACTTTGTATTTGTGTGTGTAAGTAGTCTTTGTCTGTCAGTCATTTGTCTTCATGACATATACCACCACCATGGTCAAACTTCCATGAGCTATATTTCAGATGATTAAAAAATAAAATGATCAGATGGATAGATTTTGAAGTTCTCTGTTCTCTGTAATGTCTCCTGGGCACAGCCCGGTCTATTCTAATACCTAGTTTTCATGGAAGTGGTTTTGAAATTTATTTCAAACTATTCTCCAAAGACAATGAAATATAACCTTGGTAGAAACTTATATAAAGATATATAATTTTGAACTCATGGGGTTTCGATTGTTTGTTATATGTGTGTTAGCTCTTAACATCTTTTAAAATCAGAAAGCTTTGGAGATTAAAAACTAAAAGAGTTTGTGCAGAAGACTGCTCAGGGGCCGAAATGATAGAGCATCTCATTATTTTCTATACTAACCCATCAGTTCAAGCGTTTCCTCTTGTCATATAAAAATTACTGATGTTAATAGGCTGGTTTCAGCCTTGTTCCCCAATCTGCCAGAGGGGTTTAAAGTCAGAATCTGAAGGATGCATATGACATACATTATTGAGTCTGCCTGAATTGTCTTTACACACAGACCCACCAGTAAAATAAGACAGCTTCAGAGGCTCAGGTTCTTTGTTCCAGAATCCAATGGGCTACCATTAAGCATTCGGAATAACTAACGCTAACACAACTTAGAATGTATGCTGTCATTTTTCATGCTCAAGAACCATAAGAGGTAGGTACTTTTATTATGACACAAACGAGAAAATTGAAGCTCAGAAAGTTTCTGTAAGCTGCGCAAGATCACTCAGTTGGTGAGTGACAGAGCAGTGATTTGAACCCAGGCAGTCCAAATCTATGCCAACAATATTAATCCCCAAGCTATTTTGCCTTTGTTGGAATTCCACCTCCCAATTTTATGTGACACTTTGAGAATATGCCCACTGTCCTCTGAGGAAAGAGACTGACCACAGAAGTAGATTCCATTCTAGGTTCTAGATTTTACTACAAGTTGGTTCTTGAACCTTCATGGAATACAGTCTGGTATAATTAAGTGCTACATAGATATTCCCTGAATGAATGAATAGCATGCCCCTAGGTAGATAACTTCTTTACTAAACTCTTTATTGAAATTTTCATTAATTCCTCGATTGGATTCAGTATTGTATAGTCAATGGAGTCTAAGAATATTTCCCCTTTAATTCAAAGGCTGCCTCAAAAAGGAAAGCATTTGGATATGAGTATTAGCAGGGTATTTTCCATGCACTCTATTGCATTTGTGAAATTGCTATTAATTTCCTCAATTCCCTGCCATTTTAAGAGCTACTAGGCTGATTATATAGAAATTTACTTGCCATCTTTTCCATCAACAGTGCCAATGCATAATTAAGCCATGTGCTCGGAGGAAAAGACACTTTTGAGTACAGAGGTAAAAGCAATATATTATCTCAAGGAAAGAGCACAGAAATCAATTTAAATACCAAGTTAACATTGGTATATTAATGTCAGTATATGCTTTGGCAAGGGGAACTAACTGGAACAATTTGTTTCCATAGTGCTTTTTAATTTATTGATAGTGTATTATCGTTGAAGTTTGAAAATATAAAGTTCTCAGCCATAAGATCATATATATAACATGTTTTATATAACATATAAAATAATTAGAAAAAATTAATGATCATTATTTAGATGTAGCAGTTTAAAAAAGTGACAGGTCTCTGAGTATTCAGAAAGTAATAAGTATGTCAAATACTTCAGTATAATTTTTCGGGACTTTTTTTTCTATAGATAAGACAGACATTCTAAGTATATAGCTGGCACAGGATGAGCAGATGCAAATGAATGTAAATCCCCTGGAACTCATTTTGCACTACTTTCTTTGGCATTTTCCCATTTCATACATAAATGTATCCTATTACATTTATTTATATTTAGCTGCAGGCTAGTAGAGAAAACCCATTTAGCAAATATCAGGCTAAACTCTGCATGATAATTTGGCAGAGTACGTCTCACGGGGTAAGGCAGCTATGAGCTCTAAACATGAGGCACAGAGAAACTAAAGACGTGCAGAACACCATTTATGACTCACCATTGGCTTGGCTATATTCCACAGATCATGGGCTAGAAGGAAACTTTCTTGAATTTCTCCTTTTTCCTTCCTTTAACTGCTTTTCACCCTGAGAACCTAAGTCAATACTGCTTTCCTTCATAAACCAGCTGACCCTTTGCAATGAAATGATTGTTCACCAGGAAAAAATAGCAAAAGTACTCTGGTGTAGGAGCTACTGGATTGGTGAGCCCTTTAAGTTCCTCACAGTCTAACCTGATCCCAAATGGCAGAGGAATGCCACAGAGCTCTGGGCAGCATCTTCCAACCTTCTTTGGTCAAATTCAGGGACCCAAGGCAGAACAAGAGAAAATGAATCTAGAACAAAGGAAAAATACTTTTGAAGGGATCCGTCTATGAATCTTGGGGCCCACTTCATAGACATCAAAAATTCAATTTCTCCTTAGAGTGAATTTGAATGATTTACAGTGAATTAGCATGAAAGAGAGCACCCCTTGGGTAGTGATGTGCTGGACCCTGGGCTCTCTCAGGGGAAGGGCTGAACCTTCTATGACGCTGCTTGCATCACGTGACACTACATGCTAAACTTCCAACATTTGGGACCCACCCATCCAGTATCCTTTCCACTGAGAGGGGTATCTTCCTTCAGCAGAGTAAGTTTTCAGGGTCCTCGTTCTTGTCTTCATGTAATCATCTTAAGGAGTTTTGTATTTTACTGTTCAATGAAGGACTGCTTTTTTTTTTTTTACAACTTTATTGGAGTATAATTGCTTTACAATGGTGTGTTAGTTTCTGCTTTTTAACAAAGTGAATCAGTTATACATATACATATGTTCCCATATCTCCTCCCTCTTGCGTCTCCCTCCCTCCCTATCCCACCCATCCAGGTGGTCACAAAGCACCGAGCTGATATCCCTGTGCTATGTGGCTGCTTCCCACTAGCTATCTATTTTACGTTTGGTAGTGTATATATGTCCATGCCACTCTCTCACTTTGTCAGAGCTTACCCTTCCCACTCCCCATATCCTCAAGTCCATTCTCTAGTAGGTCTGTGTCTTTATTCCCGTCTTACCCCTAGGTTCTTCGTGACATTTTTTTTTCTTAGATTCCATATATATGTGTTAGCATATGGTATTTGTCTTTCTCTTTCTGACTTACTTCACTCTGTATGACAGACTCTAGGTCCATCCACCTCACTACAAATAACTCAATTTCGTTTCTTTTTATGGCTGAGTAATATTCCATTGTATATATGTGCCACATCTTCTTTATCCATTCATCCGATGATGGACACTTAGGTTGTTTCCATCTCCTGGCTATTGTAAATAGAGCTGCAATGAACATTTGGATACATGACTCTTTTTGAATTATCGTTTTCTCAGGGTATATGCCCAGCAGTGGGATTGCTGGGTCATATGGTAGTTCTGTTTGTAGTTTTTTAAGGAACCTCCATACTGTTCTCCATAGTGGCTGTACCAATTCACATTCCCACCAGCAGTGCAAGAGTGTTCTCTTTTCTCCACACCCTCTCCAGCATTTATTGTTTCTAGATTTTTTTTTTTTTTTTTGTGGTACGTGGGCCCCTCACCACGTACTGCGGACCCTCCCACTGTGGAGCACAGGCTCCAGACGCGCAGGCCCAGCGGCCATGGCCCACGGGCCCAGGCGCTCCGCGGCACGTGGGATCCTGCCGAACCGGGGCACTAACCAGCGCCCCTGGCATCAGCAGGCGGACTCCCAACCACTGTGCCACCAGGGAAGCCCGGTTTCTAGATTTTTTGATGATGGCCATTCTGACTGGTGTGAGATGATATCTCATTGTAGTTTTGATTTGCATTTCTCTAATGATTAATGATGTTGAGCATTCTTTCATGTGGTTGGTGGCAATCTGTATATCTTCTTTGGAGAAATGTCTGTTTAGGTCTTCTACCCATTTTTGGATTGGGTTGTTTGTTTTTTTGTTATTGAGCTGCATGAGCTGCTTGTAAATTTTGGAGATTAATCCTTTATCAGTTGCTTCATTTGCAAATATTTTCTCGCATTCTGAGGGTTGTCCTTTGGTCTTGTTTATGGTTTCCATTGCTGTGCAAAAGCTTTGAAGTTTCATTAGGTCCCATTGGTTTATTTTTGTTTTTATTTCCATTTCTCTAGGAGGTGGGTCAAAAAGGATCTTGCTGTGATTTATGTCATAGAGTGTTCTGCCTATGTTTTCTTCTAAGAGTTTGGTAGTTTCTGGCCTTACATTTAGGTCTTTAATCCATTTTGAGCTTATTTTTGTGTATGGTGTTAGGGAGTGTTCTAATCTCATACTTTTACATGTACCTGTACAGTTTTCCCAGCACCACTTATTAAAGAGGCTGTCCTTTCTTCACTGTACATTCCTGCCTCCTTTATCAAAGATAAGGTGACCATATGTGCGTGGGTTTATCTCTAGGCTTTCTATCCTCTTCCATTGATCTGTATTTCTGTTTTTGTGCCAGTACCATACTGTCTTGACTACTGTAGCTTTGTAGTATAGTCTGAAGTCAGGGAGCCTGATTCCTCCAGCTCCGTTTTTCGTTCTCAAGATTGCTTTGGCTATTCCGGGTCTTTTGTGTTTCCATAGAAATTGTGAAATTTTTTGTTCTAGTTCTGTGAAAAATGTCAGTGGTAGTTTGATAGGAATTGCATTGAATCTGTAGATTGCTTTGGGTAGTAGAATCATTTTGACAATGTTGATTCTTCCAATCCAAGAACATGGTATATCTCTCCATCTGTTTGTATCATCTTTAATTTCTTTCATCAGTGTCTTATAATTTTCTGCATACAGGTCTTTTGTCTCCTTAGGTAGGTTTATTCCTAGATACTTTACTCTTTTTGTTGCCATGGTAAATGGGAGTGTTTTCTTGATTTCACTTTCAGATTTTTCATCATTAGTGTATAGGAATGCCAGAGATTTCTGTGGATTAATTTTGTATCCTGCTACTTTACCAAATTCATTGAATAGCTCTAGTAGTTTCCTGGTAGCATCTTTAGGGTTCTCTATGTATCATGTCATCTGCAAACAGTGACAGCTTTACTTCTTCTTTTCCGATTTGGATTCCTTCTATTTCCTTTTCTTCTCTGATTGCTGTGGCTAAAACTTCCAAAGCTATGTTGAATAAGAGTGGTGAGAGTGGGCAGCCTTGTCTTGTTCCTGATCTTAGTGGAAATGCTTTCAGTTTTTCACCATTGAGGACGATGTTGGCTGTGGGTTTGTCATAGATGGCCTTCATTATGTTGATGAAAGTTCCCTCTATGCCTATTTTCTGGAGGGTTTTTATCATAAATGGGTGTTGAATATTCTCAAAAGCTTTCTCTGCATCTCTTGAGATGATCGTGTGGTTTTTCTCCTTCAATTTGTTAATATGGTGTATCACATTGATTGATTTGTGTATATTAAAGAATCCTTGCATTCCTGGGATAAACCCCACTTGATCATGGTGTATGATCCTTTTAATATGCTGTTGGATTCTGTTTGCTAGTATTTTGTTGAGGATTTTTGCATCTATGTTCATCAGTGATATTGGCCTGTAGTTTTCTTTCTTTGTGACATCCTTGTGTGGTTTTGGTATTACGGTGATGGTGGCCTTGTAGAATGAGTTTGGGAGTGTTCCTCCCTCTGCTATATTTCGGAAGAGTTTGAGAAGGATGGGTGTTAGCTCTTCTCTAAATGTTTGATAGAATTTGCCTGTGAGCCATCTGGTCCTGGGCTTTTGTTTGTTGGAAGATTTTGTTTGTTTGTTTGTTTTTATTTGCGGTATGTGGGCCTCTCACTGCTGTGGCCTCTCCCGTTGTGGAGCACAGGCTCCACATGCACAGGCCCAGTGGCCATGGCTCACGGGCCCAGCTTCTCCGCAGCATCTGGGATCCTCCTGGACCAGGGAACGAACCCGTGTCCCCTTCATCGGCAGGCGGACTCTCAACCACTGCACCATCAGGGAGGCCCTGTTGGAAGATTTTTAATCACATTTTCTATTTCAGTGCTTGTGATTGGTCTGTTCATATTTTCTATTGCTTCCTGATTCAGCCTTGGCAGGTTGTGCATTTCTAAGAATTTGTCCATTTCTTCCTCGTTCTCCATTTTATTGGCATAGAGTTGCCTGTAGTAATCTCTCATGATCCTTTGTATTTCTGCAGTGTCAGTTGTTACTTCTCATTTCTAATTCTGTTGATTTGAGTCTTCTCCCTTTTTTTCTTGATGAGTCTGGCTAATGGTTTATCAATTTTGTTTATCTTCTCAAAGATCCAGCTTTTAGTTTTATTGATATTTGCTGTTGTTTCCTTCATTTCTTTTTCATTTATTTCTGATGTGATCTATATGATTTCTTTCCTTCTGCTAACTTTGGGGTTCTTTTTGTTCTTCTTTGTCTAATTGCTTGAGGTGCAAGGTTAGGTTGTTTATTCAAGATGTTTCCTGTTTCTTAAGGTAGGATTGTATTGCTATGAACTTCCTTCTTAGAACTGCTTTTGCTGCATCCCATAAGTTTTGGGTCTTTTTGTCTCCATTTTCATTTGTTTCTAGGTAGTTTTGATTTCCTCTTTGATTTCTTCAGCGATCACTTCGTTATTAAGTAGTGTATTGTTTAGCCTCCATGTGTTTGTATTTTTTACAGAACTTTTCCTGTGATTGATATCTAGTCTCATAGCATTGTGGTTGGAAAAGATACTTGATACAATTTCAATATTCTTAAATTTACCAAGGCTTGATTTGTGACCCAAGGTATGATCTATCCTGGAGAATGTTTCGTGAGCACTTGAGAAAAATGTGTATTCTGTTGTTTTTGGATGGAATGTCCTATAAATATCAATTAAGACCATCTTGTTTACTGTATCATTTAACGCTTGTATTTCCTTATTTATTTTCATTTTGGATGATCTGTGCATTGGTGAAAGTGGGGTGTTAAAGTCCCCTACTATGAATGTGTTACTGTCGATTTCCCCTTTTATGGCTGTTAGTATTTGCCTTATGTATTGAGGTGCTCCTCTGTTGGGTGCATAAATATTTACAGTTGTTATATCTTCTTCTTGGATTGATCCCTTGATCATTATGTAGTGTCCTTCTTTGTCTCTTCTAATAGTCTTTATTTTAAAGTCTATTTTGTCTGATATGAGAATTGCTACTCCAGCTTTCTTTTGGTTTCCATTTGCATGGAATATCTTTTTCCATCCCCTTACTTTCCGTCTGTATGTGTCTCTAGGTCTGAAGTGGGTCCCTTGTAGACAGCATATATATGGGTCTTGTTTTGTATCCATTCAGCCAGTGTGTATCTTTTGGTGGGAGCATTTAATCCATTTACATTTAAGGTAATTATCAATATGTATGTTCCTATTCCCATTTTCTTAATTGTTTTGGGTTTGTTATTGTAGGTCTTTTCCTTCTCTTGTGTTTCTTGCCTAGAGAAGTTCCTTTAGCAGTTGTTGTAGAGCTGGTTTGGTGGTGCTGAACTCTCTCAGCTTTTGCTTGTCTGTAAAGGTTTTAATTTCTCCATCAAATCTGAATGAGATCCTTGCTGGGTAGAGTAATCTTGGTTGTAGGTTTTCTCTCCTTCATCACTTTAAATATGTCCTGCCAGTCCCTTCTGGCTTGCAGAGTTTCTGCTGAAAGATCAGCTGTTAACCTTATGGGGATTCCCTTGTGTGTTATTTGTTGTTTTTCCCTTGCTGCTTTTAATATGTTTTCTTTGTATTTAATTTTTCAGTTTGATTAATATGTGTCTTGGCATGTTTCTCTTTGGATTTGTCCTGTATGGGACTCTCTGTGCTTCCTGGACTTGATTAACTGTTTCCTTTCCCATATTAGGGAAGTTTTCAACTATAAGCTTTTCAAATATTTTCTCAGTCCCTTTTTCTCTTCTTCTTCTGGGACCCCTATAATTTGAATGTTGGTGTGTTCAATGTTGTCCCAGAGGTCTCTGAGACTGTCCTCAGTTCTTTTCATGCTTGTTTCTGTATTCTGCTCTGCAGTAGTTATTTCCACTATTTTATCTTCCCAGTCACTTATCCGTTCTTCTGCCTCAGTTATTCTGCTATTGATCCCATCTAGAGTATTTTTAATTTCATTTATTGTGTTGTTCATCATTGCTTGTTTCATCTTTAGTTCTTCTGGGTCCTTGTTAAATGTTTCTTGCATTTTCTCTATTCTCTTTCCACGATTTTGGATCATCTTTACTATCATTATTCTGAATTCTTTTTCAGGTAGACTGCCTATTTCCTCTTCATTTGTTAGGTCTGGTGGGTTACCTTGCTCCTTCATCTGCTGTGTGTTTTTCTGTCTTCTCATTTTGCTTATCTTACTGTGTTTGGGGTCTCCTTTTTGCAGGCTGCAGGTTCGTAGTTCCCGTTGTTTTTGTTGTCTGTCCCCAGTGGCTAAAGTTGGTTCAGTGGGTTGTGTAGGCTTCCTGGTGGAGGGGACTAGTGCCTGTGTTCTGGTGGATGAGGCTGGATCTTGTCTTTCTGGTGAGCAGTTCGATGTCTGGTGGTGTGTTTTGGCGTGTCTGTGGACTTACTATGATATTAAGCAGCCTCTCTGCTAATGGGTAGGGTTGTGTTCCTGTCTTGCTAGTTGTTTGGCATAGGGTGTCCCGCACTGTAGCTTGCTGGTCGTTGAGTGAAGCTGGGTGCTGGTGTTGAGATGGAGATCTCTGGGAGATTTTCGCCGTTTGATATTATGTGGAGTTGGGAGGTCTCTTGTGGACCAATGTCCTGAAGTTGGCTCTCCCACGTCAGAGACACAACACTGACTCCTGGCTGCAGTATCAAGAGCCTTTCATCCACACAGCTCAGAATAAAAGGGAGAAAAAGTAGAAAGAAAGAGAGAGAGAGAGAGGGAGGGAGGAGGAAGGAAGGAAGGAAGGAAGGGGATAAAATAAAATAAAGTAAGATAAAATAAAGTTATTAAAATAAAAAAATTAAGAAAAATTTTTTTAAAAAGTAAAAAAAAAAAAAAACGGACGGATAGAACCTTAGGACAAATGGTGAAAGCAAAGCTATACAGACAAAATCTCACACCGAAGAATATACATACATGCTCACAAAAAGAGGAAAAGGGGAAAAAATCATAAATCTTGCTCTCAAAGTCCACCTCCTCAATTTGGGATGATTCGTTGTCTATTCATGTATTCCACAGATGCAGGGTACATCAAGTTGATTGTGGAATTTAATCCGCTGCTCCTGAGGCTGCTGGGAGAGATCTCCCTTTCTCTTCTTTGTTCGCACAGCTCCTGGGGTTCAGCTTTGGATTTGGCCCCGCCTCTGCGTGTAGGTCGCAGGAGGGCATCTGTTCTTCGCTCAGACAGGACGGGGTTAAAGGAGCCGCTGATTCGGGGGCTCTGGCTCACTCAGGCCGGGGGGGAGGGAGGGGCACGGAGTGCGGGGTGAGCCTGCGGCGGCAGAGGCTGGCATGACGTTGCACCAGCCTGAGGCGCGCTGTGCGTCCTCCTGGGGAAGTTGTCCCTGGATCCGGGGACCCTGGCAGTGGCAGGCTGCACAGGCTCCCGGGAGGCGAGGTGTGGATAGTGACCTGTGCTCGCACACAGGCTTCTTGGTGGCAGTAGCTGTGGCCTTAGCGTCTCATGCCCATCTCTGGGGTCCGCGCTGATAGCCGCGGCTCGCGCCCGTCTCTGGAGCTCCTTTAAGCAGCGTTCTTAATCCCCTCTCCTCGCGCACCAGGAAACAAAGAGGCAAGAAAATGTCTGTTGCCTCTTCTACAGGTCCAGACTTTTTCCCGGACTCCCTCCTGGCCAGCCATGGCGCACTACCCCCCTGCAGGCTGTGTTCACACCGCCAACCCCAGTCCTCTCCCGGCACTCCGACCGAAGCCAGAGCCTCAGCTCCCAGCCCCACCCGCCCCGGCGGGTGAGGAGACAAGCCTCTCGGGCTGGTGAGTGCCGGTCGGCACCGATCCTCTGTGCGGCAATCTCCCCACTTTGCCCTCCGCACCCCTGTTGCTGCGCTTTCCTCCGCGGCTCCGAAGCTTCCCCCTCCGCCACCCGCAGTCTCCGCCCACAAAGGGCTTTCTAGTGTGTGGAAACCTTTCCTCCTTCACAGCTCCCTCCCACTGGTGCAGGTCCTGTCCCTATTCTCCTGTCTCTGTTTATTCTTTTTTCTTTTGCCCTACCCAGCTACGTGGGTAGTTTCTTGCCTTTCGGGAAGTCTGAGGTCTTCTGCCAGCATTCAGTAGGTGTTCTGTAGGAGTTGTTCCACGTGTAGATGTATTTCTGGTGTATCTGTGGGGAGGAAGGTGATCTCCGCGTCTTACTCTTCCGCCATCTTACCCCTCTCCCCCAGGACTGCTTTTTATAATAAAAACATAAACAAAACAAACATATCCCCTGATTCTCCTATCAGTGGGTGAACCTAAGAATAAAGCAAATCCCTCAGAGGCTTGATACAGACTAAATCTGTGTAGCTTCAGAAGTTTTGATATGGGCATACTGGTGTCCTCCAAAAGTTATCAAAACTTGGGGAATTGCTCAAACATGGTTAATCCCATGGTGTTTCTCTTTGTGTATATATGAGATGTTTGACAAGTAAACATCAGACTGACCTGAAGGTGGATGATCACTGGGACACCGATTATCTATTTGTTACTTTAAGTAACATTTAGGTATTTTATAATATTATGTAATCATTTTTCAAAGTTATGAAATCCTATTTTTAACGCATGGCAGAAGCCTTTTATTTCAAGGAATCCAATTGTATCTAAGCACCAGATATGCTGGTTTTCCAAGTAGAGATTCCAGCAACATGAGGCATTAATAAAATAATGCTCCCCTAAAGGCCCACGAGGAGATACAACCTTCAAGGCCTTAAACATTCTCAGCTGATCATAAAGTTGAGGACACAGGCCTGGCCCGGGTTTCCTGTGTGTGTCTCCCCTCATCAAAGTTACCTGCATTACCAGGCTCAAGTCCAGGCCTGTGGCAACTCCATTTGAGGCATGTTAATGCTGAAAAATGGGGTAGAAATAATTATCCATATTCCAAGGGTGGTAAGTCATTCATTTGAGGCAACCAATGGTGTCTGGTATGAATTCTGCAATTAGGCTGTCAGTTTTGTTTAACGAATTCATTCAACATACACTTAATGAGCTCCTTTCTGCATGAGCCTTGTCTTAAGTACTGAAGGGGAAATGAAGATATAGAAACATGAATCCTTTTAATTAGTAGCCCAGTTCCTCCTGTTTTAGTAGCTGTGACCATTTGGCATCCTATGGTGAATGAAATGGAAGATTATTAAGAGATGTCTTTGGCCCGACTTTCTGCTGTGTAGAGGGGCTGGGTAGTGCTCAGCTTCAAGCCAGCATGTTAAAATACCCCAACGACTCACCATCCCCAATTCTACCAATTCTATCCCTCCCCACATGTGGTGATCCATATAATAAAAGAGGAAAGAGATGGGTTAAGATTCTATCTTAATTGGGAATCTTGTCACATCCTGAGATCTTTCTGTGGTTTGCAAAATCACCAATAGGTTCCGAATTACCGGCTAGACTGATTTTCACCAGGGAAGTGATATTAAAGTAGTGTTTAAAGCAATTATTTGAGGCAAAATGAAGAACATTATATAAATGCCTGACCATTCCAGGTCATCTGCCTTGTGGAGCCTTGGCAGAGAGGAGGGAAGACGGAAGGTTTGAAAGTTCTCTGTTATAGGGCCTATTCGGCTTGCTTATCATTGACATCTGCAGGATTTTTAATATTATAATAATAATTTCTTATTCCATTTAAGAGATTTCAGTTTAGTGGGAGTGGCTGTAGAGTCACTAGCCCATGTCCTGTCTCCCCTCTCCTGTTTACTTTTGGGGGGCTTTTCACAGGCAGGTTTCATTCCACAAAGGAGCCATAGAATGTTCTGCTTAAGCCTTAGATCTGTGTCGCATTTCCTTTCCAACAAATTCAGAATCCTCTTTGGCCCAGGACTTCAGAGCTCATGCTAAGTTTTTTGGCAGCACCAATAAAGATCAGTTTCATTGTGTTCCAGTGTTTTTCAGTAATAAGCCTTTTTTGATTTCAATGAATAGATGAGCTCTTTTTATATAATCGACTAGACTAACTTGCTTATTTCATCTTCCTTTTTTTAAAAAAAAAAACAGACTGAGAGAGGATACCAGATCCTGAACAACTGTTTGTACAGCTTGGGGCAATCTTAATATAACACGTAACAAGGCACGGGGTTTCTATCTCAGAATTTTGCACACCTTACCTGGATATCAGAGAGGGTAGGCTCTGTTCTCTCAAATCCCTGAGAGGGTTTGTGGTTGCGGTGGGAGGGCTGTGGTGGAAAAATTTGTCTCCTCAGTCCCTTTTTTTTAATCTTTCTTTTCATTTGATAATTATATTTTTTATGTAGATCCTCAGAGGATTAAAAGAAGGCACTTAACATACGATATACTCAACATTTCTGTACCACAAGGTATATAAGAAATTCACACATTGTATATCTCATATTTAGTATTTATGCCTCTCCCCTAATAATAGAACAAATGTATTATGGGGACATTAAATAAATGATAGAAAGCATTATATGAGAAAAGTTACAAAGATGTGTGCACGCCATTTAGCCTTGATAGGTTATCTGTCATTTCTCATATACTTAATTTATTTAAAGTTTCATTATTTTACTTTTATTTCTGTTCCTCTCTTTAATTTTGGTTTGATTTTCTGGCTGTTTCTGACTCTTCTTACCCTATGCTAGGCTTCTGCATTCTGCCCACGCATGGGGGGGATTCTCCCTCAAGATCAAGAATCAACGCTATTGACAAACACTGTATTTGCAGATAGAAGGCGGCTTCATTGTTAAAGCAAGCAGCAGCTTCAACTGAGAGTTGGCCCTGCTTTGGAGAAGGGTCACAGATCAACTGTTCTGGAAGTTGGTTCAGAGTTATGAATCTGAAAAGTTATGATTTTGGTAGCTGTACTCAGATTTTGCCTGATTATAGATGTTCTAGATGTCATCCCTTTGCAGTTTTATCCATCCCCTTCTCCCATCACTCACTTGGCATTAATATTCTTTCGGTTCTACAAACATGTTCCTGCTTCCAAGCTTTCACATATTTGTTCCTTTCTTTTCATCTTCCCCCTTTAGTTTAAATGCCACCTCCTAAGAGAGGCCCTCATGAACCATCCAATATGTTACACCGTATGATGAACTTTTCCCTCCCTCAGGTGCTTGTTAGAAGTTGTCACTGTGTTTTTCAATTCTCTTGCTTTTGTTGTCATAGTAGAATATAATTTTCATGAGGCTGGGAATACGTCTGAATTGTTCATTATTGCATCTTTATGATTTAGCTGAAGCCTGGAACACAGTAGATGGTCAACAAATACATGCTGAATAAACAGACAGTAGCCTTCATAGCAATTTAATATCATTTACTTAGCTTGGTATATATATCTTTAACTTAGTTCATTGTGGATATATGCGTATATTAGGAATTAGCTTGACTTAAACTACATGGTAAATTTATTGAATCTGTGCTTGGTAGAGTAGAAGTTTGGGAACTCAGTTGTTCATCTGTGTCTGTTAATGTGAATTTAAATATTTTATAAAAATCTGAATTTTTTCTTAAAGTTGTAGTACATATTGTGGAGAATTTGGAAAACATAAATATGGCAAAGAAAGTATAAAACTACTGACCATCAGTCAGCAAGTCATTAATATAAGTTGCGTTATCTCTGGCTTTTAGTGGAATATATATATTTTTTTTTGACGGGTGAAGGATATTTATTATCTTGATTGTCATGATGGTTTCATGGGTATAGACTTGTGTCAAACTCATCAAATTGTACTCTTTAAATATGTGCACTCTATTGTATCAATTATTCCTCAATAAAGTCATAAAAATCGTACAATACAATTTAAAAAAAACCCACCCACAAACATTAGCCCCAGTTTCAAATGCCTAGCATGAACAGTATCCAGATGCATAGAACTAGTTACCTCAAAAAGAAGAGTTTATGAATTTTTTTCTTCCAGTTTTACTGAGACGTAATCGACATACAGCACTGTATAAGTTGAAGGTGTACAACATCATGATTTGACTTACATACATCATGAAGCGATTATCACAGTAAGTTTAGTGAACATCCATCATCCCATATAGATACAAAATGAAGGAAATAGAAGAATATATATTTTTCCTTATGATGAGAACTCAGGATTTGCTCATAACTTTCATATATAACATACAACAGTGTTAATTACATTTATCATGTTGTATATTATATCCCTACTATTTCTTTATCTTGTAAATTTGTACCTTATGACTACCTAATCCAATCTCCCTACCCCTTCCCCCACCATTGATAACCACAAATCTGATCTCTTTTTCTATGAAGTTGTTTACTTTTTTAACATCTTTATTGGAAGATAATTGCTTTACAATGGTGTATTAGTTTCTGCTGTATAACAAAGTGAATCAGCTATACATATACATACATCCCCATATCTCCTCCCTCTTGCATCTCACTCCCACCCTCCCTATCCCACCCATCTAGGTAGACACAAAGCACCGAGCTGATCTCCCTGTGCTATGCGGCTGCTTCTCACTAGCAATCTATTTTACATTTGGTAGTGCATATATGTCCATGCCACTCTCTCACTTGGTCCCAGCTTACCCTTCCCCTCCCTGTGTCCTCAAGTCCATTCTCTACGTCTGCATCTTTATTCCTGTCCTGCCCCTAGGTTCTTCAGAACCGTTTTTTTTTTTTTTTTTTTAGATTCCATATATATGTGTTAGGATACGGTATTTGTTTTTCTCTTTCTGACTTACTTAATTCTGTATGACAGTCTCTAGGTCCATTCAACTCACTGCAACTAACTCAATTTTGTTTCTTTTTATGGCTGAGTAATATTCCATTGTATATATGTGCCACATCATCTTTATCCATTCATCTGTCAATGGACACTTAGGTTGCTTCCATGTCCTGGCTATTTTAAATAGTGCTGCAATGAACATTGTGGTACGTAACTCTTTTTGAATTATGGTTTTCTCAGGGTATATGCCCAGTAGTGGGATTGCTGGGTTGTATGGTAGTACAATATTTCGTTTTTCTGAGGAACCTCCATACTGTTCTGCATAGTGGCTGTATCAATCCACCAACAGTGCAAGAGGATTCCCTTTTCTCCACACCCTCTCCAACATTTATTGTTTGTAGATTTTTTGATGATGGCCATTCTGACCTGTGTGAGGTGATACCTCATTGTAGTTGTGATTTGCATTTTTCTAATGATCAGTGACGTTGAGCATCCTTTCATGTGTTTGTTGGCAATCTGTATATCTTCTTTGGAGAAATGTCTATTTAGGTCTTCTGCCCATTTTTGGATTGGGTTGTTTGTTTTTTTGATATTGAGGTGCATGAGCGGTTCATATGTTTTGAAGATTAATCCTTTGTCCGTTGATTTGTTTGCAAATATTTTCTCTCATTCTGAGGGTTGTCTTTTCATTTTGTTTATGGTTTCCTATGCTGTGCAAAAGCATTTAAATTTAATTAGGTCCCATTTGTTTATTTTTGTTTTTTTCTTCCATTTCTCTAGGAGGTGGGTCAAAAAGGATCTTGCTGTGATTTATGTCATGGAGTGTTCTGCCTATGTTTTCCTCTAAGAGTTTTGTGGTATCTGGCCTTACATTTAGGTCTTTAATCCATTTTGAGTTTTTTTGGTGTGTGTATGCTGTTAGGGAGTGTTCTAATTTCATTGTTTTATATGTAGCTGTCCAGTTTTCCCAGCACCACTTATTGAAGAGGCTGTCTTTTCTCCATTGTATATTCTTGCCTGCTTTATCAAAGATAAGGTGACCATATGTGCATGGGTTTATCTCTGGGCTTTCTATTCTGTTCCATTGATCTATATTTCTGTTTTTGTGCCAGTACCATACTGTCTTGATTACTGTAGCTTTGTAGTATAGTCTGAAGTCAGGGAGCCTGATTCCTCCAGTTCCGCTTTTCTTCCCTAAGTTTACTTTGGCTATTCAGGGTCTTTTGTGTTTCCATACAAATTGGGAAATGTTTGTTCTAGTTCTGTGAAAAATGCCATTGGTTTTTTGATTGGGATTACATTGAATCTGTAGATTGCTTTGGGTAGTATAGTCATTTTCACAATGTTGATTCTTCCAATTCAAGAACACGGTATATCTCTCCATCTGTTTGTATCATCTTTAATTTCTTTCAACAGTGTCTTATAGTTTTCTGCATACAGGTCTTTTGTCTCCCTAGGTAGGTTTATTCCTAGCTATTTTATTCTTTTTGCTGCAATGGTAAATGCACGTGTTTCCTTAACTTCTCTTTCAGATTTTTCATCATTAGTATATAGGAATTCAAGAGATTTCTGTGCATTAATTTTGTATCCTGCTACTTAACCAAATTCATTGATTAGCTCTAGTAGTTCTCTGGTAGCATGTTTAGGATTCTCTATGTATAGTATCATGTCACCTGCAAACAGTGACAGTTTTACTTCTTCTTTTCCAGTTTGGAATCCTTTTATTTCTTTTTCTTCTCCGATTGCCATGGCTAAAACTTCAAAATGATGTTGAAAAATAGTGGTGAGAGTGGGCAACCTTGTCTTGTTCCTGATCTTAGTGGAAATGGTTTCAGTTTTTCACCATTGAGGATGATGTTGGCTGTGCGTTTGTCATATATGGCCTTTATCATGTTGAGGTAAGTTCCCTTTATGCCTGCTTCTGGAGGGTTTTTATCATAAGTGGGTGTTAAATTTTGTCAAATGCTTTTTCTGCATCTATTGAGATGATGGTATGGTTTTTATCCTTCAGTTTGTTAATATGGTTTATCACATTCATTGATTTGCGTTTATTGAAGAATCCTTGTATCCCTGGGATAAATCCCACTTGATCATGGTGTATGATCCTTTTAATGTGCTGTTGGATTCTTTTTGCTAGTATTTTGTTGACAGCTTTCGCATCTGTATTCATCAGTGATACTGGCCTGTAGTTTTCTTGTTTTGTGACATCTTTTCCTGGTTTTGGTATCAGGGTGATTTTGGCCTCATAGAATGAGCTTGGCAGTATTCTTCCCTCTGCTATATTTGAAAGAGTTTGATAAGAATAGGTGTTAGCTCTTCTCTAAATGTTTGATAGAATTCACATGTGAAGCCATCTGGTCCTGGGCTTTTGTTTGTTGGAAGATTTTTAATCACAATTTCAATTTCAGTACTTGTGATTGGTCTGCTTATATTTTCTATTTCTTCCTGGTTCAGTCTAGAAGGTTGTGCTTTTCTAAGAATTTGTCCATTTCTTCCAGGTTGTCCATTTTATTGGCATATAGTTGCTTATAGTAATCTCTCATGATCCTGTGTATCTCTTCAGTGTCAGTTGTTACGTTTCCTTTTTCATTTCTAATTCTATTGACTTGAGTCCTCTCCCTTTTTTTCTTGATGCGTCTAGCTAATGGTTTATCAATTTTGTTTATCTTCTCAAAGAACCAGCTTTTAGTTTTATTGATCTTTGCTATCATTTCCTTTATTTCTTTATCTCTGAACTGATCTTTATGATTTATTCCTTTCTGCTAACTTTGGGGTTTTTTTTATGCTCCTTTCTCTGATTGCTTTAGGTGTAAGGTTAGGTTGTTTATTTGAGATGTTTCTTGTTTCTTGAGGTAGAATTGTATTGCTATAAACTTGCTATAAACTTTCCTCTCAGACTGCTTTTGCTGCATCTCATAAGTTTTCGGTCGTTGTGTTTTCATTGTCATTTGTTTCTAGGTATTTTTTGACTTCCTCTTTGATTTCTTCAGTGATCTCTTGGTTTAGCCTCCATGTGTTTGTATTTTTTACAGATTTTTTCCTGTGATTGATATCTAGTCTCATAGTGTTGTTATATCTTCTTCTAGGATTGATCCCTGGATCATTATGTAGTGTCCTTCTTTGTCTCTTGTAATAGTCTTTATTTTAAAGTCTATTTTGTCTGGTAAGAGAATTGCTACTCCCTCTTCCTGTTGATTTCCATTTGCATGGAATATCTCTTTTCATGCCCTCACTTTCAGTCTGTATGTGTCCCTAGATCTGAAGTGGGTCTCTTGTAGACAGCATATGTATGGGTCTTTTTTGGGTATCAGTTCACCCAGTCTGTGTCTTTTGGTTGGAGCATTTAATCCATTTACATTTAAGGTAGTTATTGATATGTATGTTCCTATTTCCATTTTCTTAATTATTTTGGGTTTTTTATTGTAAGTCTTTTCCTTCTCTTGTGTTTTCTGCCTAGAGAAGTTCCTTTAACATTTGTTGTAAAGCTGGTTTGGTGCTGCTGAATTCTCTTAGCTTTTGCTTGTCTGTAAAGGTTTTAATTTCTCGATTGAATCTGAATGAGATCCTTGCTGGGTAGAGTAATCTTGGCTGCAGGTTTTTTTCCTTTCATCAGTTTAATATGTCCTGCCAGTCCCTTCTGGCTTGCAGAGTTTCTGCCTGATGATCAACTGTTTACCTTATGTGGATTCCCTTGTATGTTAATTGCTGCTTTTCCCTTGCTGCTTTTAATATTTTTTCTTTAATTTTTGATAGTTTTAGTAACATGTGTCTTGGCGTGTTTCTCCTTGCGTTTGTCCTGTATGGGACTCTCTGCGCTTCCTGGACTTGATTGCCTATTTCCTTACCCATGTTAGGGAATTTTTCAACTATAATCTCTTCAAATATTTTCTCAGTCCCTTTCTTTTCTCTTCTTCTTCTGGGACCCATATAATTCGAATGTTGGTGCATTTAATGTTGTCCCACAGGTCTCTGAGACTGTCGTCAATTCTTTCCATTTATTTTTCTTTATTCTGCTCTGCAGTAGTTATTTCCACTATTTTATCTTTCAGGTCACTTATCCTTTCTTTTGCCTGAGTTATTCTACTATTGATTCCTTCTAGGGAATTTTCAATTTCATTTATTGTGGTGTTCATCATTGTTTGTTTGCTCCTTAGTTCTTCTAGGTCCTTGTTAAACATTTCTTGTGTTTCCTCCATTCTATTTCCAAGATTTTGGATCATCTTTACTATCATTACTTTGAATTATTTTTCAGGTAGACTGCCTATTTCCTCATCATTTGTTTGGCCTGGTGGGTTTTTACCTTGCTCCTTGCTGTGTATTTCTTTGTTTTCTCATTTTGCTTAACTTTCTGTGTTTGGGGGGGAGTCTCCGTTTTGGAGGCTGCAGGTTCATAGTTCCCATTGTTTTTGCTGTCTGCTTCCATTGGGTAAGGTTGGTTCAGTGGTTTGTGTATGCTTCTCGGTGGAGGGGACTGGTTCCTGTGTCCTGGTGGATGAGGCTGGATCTTGTCTTTCTGGTGGGAATGACCATGTCCATTGTTGTGTTTTGGGGTGTCTGTGAACTTATTATGATTTTAAGCAGCCTCTCTGCTAATGGGTGGTTTTGAGTTCCTGTCTTGCTAGTTGTTTGTCATAGGGTGTTCAGCACTGTAGCTTGCTGGTCATTGAGTCGATCTGGGTCTTAGCTTTGAGATGGAGATCTCTGGTAGAGCTTTCACCATTTGATATTACATGGAGCTGGGAGGTCTCTGGTGGACCAATGTCTTGAACTTGGCTCTCCCACCTCAGAGGCTCAGGGCTGACACACAGCCAGAGCACAAAACCCTGTCAGCCACACTGTTCAGAAGAAAAAGAAGAAATAGAAAGAAAGAAGGAAAGGAAGAAGGAAAAAGAAAATAAAATAAAAGTATTAAAATAGAAAAAAATTATTAAAAATAAAAGTAATAAAGAAAAAGAAAGAAGAGAGCAATGAAACCAGAAACAAATTCACCAATGATAACAAGTGCTAAAAACTATACTATAAACCAAAAAAAACAGTCAGAACCCTAGTACAAATGGCAAAAGCAAAGCTATACAAAGTCACACAAAGAAGCATACACGTACACACTCACAGAAAGAGAAAAAGGAATATATATATATATATATATATATATAAAGGAAGAGAGCAACCAAGTCAATAAACAAATCTACCAATGATAATAAGCTCTAAATACTAAATACGATACACATGAAACCAGAAACAAATTAGGTGCAGAAATCAAACCCCAAGTCTACAGCTGCTCCCAAAGTCCACTGCCTTAATTGTGATATGATTCGTTGTCTATTCAGGTATTCCACAGATACAGGGACATCACGTTGATTGCGGAGATTTAATCCACTGCTCCTGAGACTGCTGGGAGAGATTTCCCTTTCTCTTCTTTGTTTGCACAGCTCCTTGGCTTCAGCTTTGGATTGGCCCCGCGTCTGTGTGTAGGTCGCCTGAGGGCGTCTGTTCCTGCCCAGACAGGACAGGGTTAAAGGAGCCGCTGATTAGGGGGCTCTGGTTCACTCAAGCCGGGGGGAGGGACGGGTACGGAATATGGGGCAAGCCTGCGGTAGCAGAGGCTGGCGTGACCTTGCAACAGTGTGAGGCGTGCCTTGTGTTCTCCCAGGGAAGTTGTCCCTCAATCATGGGACCCTGGCAGTGGCGGGCTGCACAGGCTCCCCGGAAGCAGGGTGTGAATAGTGACCCGTGCTTGCACACAGCCTTCTCCGTGGCTTCAGCAGCAGCGTTAGCGTCTCATGCCTGTCTCTGGGGTCCGCGCTGATAGCCATGGTTCATGCCTGTCTCTGGTGCTCGTTTAGGCGGTGCTCTGTATCCCCTCTCCTCACACACCCTGAAACAATGGTCTCTTGCCTCTTAGGCAGGTCCAGACTTTTTCCAGGACTCCCTCCTGGCTAGCTGTGGTGCCCTAGCCCCCTTCAGGCTGTGTTCATGCAGCCAACCCCAGTCCTCTCCCTGGGATCTGATCTCCAAAGCCAGAGCCTCAACTCCCAGCCCTCGACGGCCTGAGCGGGTGAGCAGACTAGGCTCTCAGGCTGGTGAGTGCTGGTCAGCACCAAGCCTCTGTGTGGGAATGTCTCTGCTTTGCCCTCTGCGCACTGTTGCTGGGCTCTCCTCCATGGCTCTGAAGCTTCCCCCACCCGCACCCCTCATCCCCGACAGTGAAGGGGCTTCCTAGTGTGTGGGAAACTTTCCTCCTTCACAGCTCCCTCCCAGAGAGGCAGGTCCCATCCCTATTCTTTTGTCTCTGTTTTTCCTTTTTTCTTTTGCCCTACCCAGGTACGTGGGAAGTTCCTTGCCTTTTGGGAAGTCTGAGGTCTTCTGCCAGCATTCAGTAGGTGTTCTGTAGGAGTTGTTCCACGTGTAGATGTAGTTTTGATGTATTTGTGGGGAGGAAGGTGATCTTCATGTCTTACTCCTCTGCCATCTTGAAGGAGCCCCCAATATATATTTATTTTAAAAATGTATATATTGGGATATACAGTATGAACTTTTACTTGAAATTTGCTTTTTTTTGCACTTAACGTCATGAGCCATTTCAGTACCATTAGGTATTGCTCAAAAATGTTATACGTGGCCACATGGTAGTTAATCCATATCCCTTCTTTGAGCCTAAATTGGTTGGAATTGGGTTTCAGGCCTTATAACCAAAAGAATCTGCAAAAATGTAAATACCAAGGACTTTTACATATGGTTTTGCACTATGTGAGGTCAGTGAAAAATCTTGGCTAGTTATAGAAAATGATCTGAAAAAATTCTCTTCTAGAAAATCTTGGTTCTATCCCTGAATTTAGTTACAGGAGCAGAGTGCTATAATCCTTGATTATTTTGCATTGGCCCCTTTTAGAATCTAAACTTTGGAGTGAGGGAATCAGCAGATACATTGGGACCCATTAAGAAAGAGCCCGCATAATATATTGACATTTGTGCTGGAAAGGATGCTATTTAGGGTAGTGTCTATTTCATTACTCAGTGTCTTTATATGTGGACCTTAGTTAGAACTTCCTGTCTTGTCTTGGTATAAGGCAATTTCAGTAGATGACAGGGGCAATATTGTGTTCTGTGAATCCAATGTCTATTTTAATATACTGTACTCATATCTTAAGATTGAATGAGATAGAAGATGGTGGATATTTCTGTTTGCAACCTCATTTGGCACCACTGGGAGGCAACAGCATGACCACAGTCTAAAATTCACTTGACGCAACAATCATGAAGTTATTCATTAAAAAATTGGGGGAACCACTATTTCAAAATCTGTGCAAAAGTGGGAGTTTATTACTAGTTTTATATTGCATTACTTGAAGTTCTCATAAAATGCAATTACACTCTATTAGGAATGGTTGAACTTCTCTTGGAAAATTGTTCTGTTTGTATCTTGTGAACATTATGGGTTATGTAATTGATCACATTTCCCCATTTTTGTTGTTAGCTAAAAATCATAGAGATAAATTTGTTTCCCATTTATAGAAAGTGCATAATTATAAAATTTAATCCCATTTCTAGTTTGTAATTAACCTCATTCTTGGATTCAGCTTATATCCATGCCTTCTGGTTACCAACTTACTTGTAATCTATTTTATCTTCCTTTGGCTCATGAATATTATAAATTTAAATTCTTATTGGAAAATAATGAAATATAAGAAGATAAAAATGTTTTTGTTACCTCTTTTAAGATGATACTTCTGGGTACGCCCCATTACCTTGTCCAATGACTATCAAGTCTTTTGTTTGTTTCCTTCTCCCCCATTCCTTTCCTTTGGTAAGGGTATATTACTCCTCCAATTTCATGTACAATGTTTTAGCCAGCACTGATTTTGTAAAATACCCCATGGCCTTTTGTTTTGTCTTAATTCGTCTGGTACACATCCTCTTAAAAATTTATTTGTTAAGAAATCCATCAATTTCTATTTTTATAAGTATAGTTTAAAATAATTCTTTGCATAATTCTCTTCTGAGTTTTTTTTTAGTGATGCAAACTTTGTCACTCAGTCTTGCATCAATTTTTATATATTTTACGATTTTGTTTTTGGAGTAGTTTGTCTTGAGGTGAAGGTTCCACTGTGGCCTCATGAGGATGACATGGCAGGGGTTCCCAGTTCACAGCATGCCAGTCTCACTGCTAGGATCACAGTGAGACTAATACTTGGCATTAGAAAGTATTCAGTCTTTTCTTGTTTGGTAATTATAGCTTCCATTTCACCAGGTAGAATCGTTTTACAGCTAAAGATCCACAGCTAACTAGGGAGCATAAGCAGAAAAATAATTATGCTTCTTTACTATTGGTTAGACTTTATCTTTGTCACATGGTGTGGTTTTAGATGCTTACTTTTTTCCCCCATTTTTTAATTACCAGTATTCCTTTTTCAAATCTCATCTATGTGATATCATTTATATATATATGTGTATATATATATATGTGTGTGTGTGTATATATGTATACATATGTGTGTATATATATGTGTATATATATATGTGTATATATACACGTGTATATATACAAGTATATGTTTCCATTTTCTAATGCACTAGTGACTTCAGGATGATTCTTAGCTCATAACAACTTCATTTCTCTGAGAACTGTCCCCACCAGTAGGGAAGGGTCTTTGCAGACAATTTGTATGATTCTGTCCCTTTGCCAAAACACCTGATCTGGATGTCTAGTCATATTTTCCCTCTGTGAGTGAGCCTGTGTTGGTGTCTTGAAATGACATAAAGCTGTGAGGAAGTCATCTTCCACCACCCTCTGTGCTGGGAAAAGGAACTCCCAGAAGTAGGGATGGAGAGAAAGCCTGGTTGGTTTTCTTGGTAACTTTCCTGTTTCCAAAGCCCCTGAGGTCTGGCTGTCCTTGAGCTTGGTGTGTTACTCAATATCCTCCTAATAACTTTTTCTTCCCTTTCTTAAGGCAGCTTCGATTACTTTCTGGTACCACTAGAAGAACTGTGACAAAGTCACGTTATTAAGAAGTGAAGAGCCTCCAATATAGTATTTTAGAAACAGCAAATTCCCTTCTTCATGTTCCATCTTGTTTTTCTCGCAAAGTCTACATTAGTATCACCTTCCCTTAGAGACCTATAGGAACATATTGTGCCTTGAGTTCCTTTGGCACATCTGTTACATGTTCCTGTTGTGAATTGTGCTTTTGTCCCAAGTTCACGTGATTTTTCTTACTCTGTCAGGTACTCTAAGCTTTCTTCTTCTCTGTCTCTTGCTGTGCTTCTTGCCCTCTTTTAGGTTGGGATATTCCACATTCTTTTGGACTCAAGTTCCATCTGCAATGGGCCTGTTGTTCTCTTTGGCTTTGGTCTCCCTCTACATTAATCCCCTTGCATCTTTTCTCCTCACTTCCATTCATTCTCTCTGGGTTTTTGACAGAGATGCTCCCACTGGGGCAGGTACCTTTGTCTGTTTTCTTCTGCAAGAACAATTTTCTTCCTACACTTTTCTCATGGTAGCTCTTTTTCATCGCTAGACTCTTCCCCTTTTCCTTTTATTTATTTTCCTCTTGGAACATAAAGTTTCTTCTTTATATTCATTGAGCTGTTCCTGGAGTCGTGTCTTACTGTGTTCTTATTGGCCCACGTGTCTCTTCTGCATTCATTGAGGCTGAGGTCCCAGCTTAGTCAGGCAGCCTGAATATGGCCAGTTCTTAGGAAATCTGTCTGAGTAGGTCCTTTGTAGTTCCAGAGGTTAAAAAGGGGAAGAATGTATTAGTCTGGGTTCTCCAAAGAAACAGAATATATGTATGTATTCCTAATAAAAAATAAGGAATTGGCTCATGTGGTTTTGGAGGCTGAGAAGTCCCAGGACCTGCAGTCAGCAAGCTGTAAATCCAGGAGAGCCAATGGTGTAAACTTCAGTTTTAGTCAAGTCCGAAGGCAGGAGTAGATTGATGTTCCAGCTTGAAGACAAGATAGCCAGAGAGAGTCTCACTCAGCATTTTTGTTCTATTCAGGCCTTCAACAGATTGGATGGAGCCCGCCCACATTGGGGAGGGCAATCTGCTTTACACAGTCTGTCTATTCAAATGTTAATCTCATCCAGAAACATCCTCACAGGCACACCCAGAATAATGTTTGACCAGATATCTGGTCAGTCTGTGGTCCAGTTAAACTGACACATAAAACTAGCCATCTCAGAGAGTTAAATAAAATTATCTCAACTGCTCCTCCATATCTGGTAGGCATCCAAGACCTGGTATTTCCCTCAGGACTCACCTTCCCTTGGTGTTTCATGGATCTGAGGTCTTGTTCTCAGTGAACTCTTTACTTTTTTTTTTTTTTAAACTTCTCTTCCACACTGATACAGAGAAAGAATGAACCTTTTTTGTGCAAATTCTCATAAGGCATTTGAAGATAGCTAGACCTACAGATGGGATGGGAAACAGAGAAATTGTACACTATATCAGTGCCATAAATCAAAATTATATAGTAGATAGTTCTATTTTTAAAAAAATACCCAGTCACTCCACCTTCAGAATTTTCTCACTGGGCATCTTTCTCCCACCAGATACCTCAGCTGTGTCCTCTTCTTCTTACTCTATCTCCTCCTCTCTGTTCTGAAACCCACAATTCCTGTTTGATTCATTTGGACAGCAGTTTAGTTAATTCGTTGTTGCAGTACAGCCTTCCAAAGTGTAATGGGCAGATTCACTTTTCCTACCCAGAGATAGTTCCCCCCTAAAAAGCTATTACAATGATAGTTTATTCACTCTGCTTTGTTTATGCAAGTAATCATTCATTCATTAAACTTTAACAAGTACCTATTAAGTGTCCATTAAACATAGTGAAGCAAAAGAAAGGCAAAAATTGTGTCAAATAGTTTTTTAAGTGGTGCTATTAGCTATTATGTGTTATGATTCAGTATCTATTGCATTAAGAAAGAAGATTAGAATAAGAAGGAAAGAAACGAATTGTCTCATAGCTTTAGGAATTCCCGCTAGCATAAGGGCTAAAAAATAAAACTAAAATATGAATGATGAAAGAAAGAAATCACATTTGTTAAGGCTACTGCTTGAAAAACACCACCACCACCACCACCCTTTCCATTGCTTAGAGAATTTACAGACTAGTGGCAGAGACAGATAAGCAAAGAGAAAATTGTAGTGCAGTGTGATGCAACAGAGGTAAACATGGGATGGCATGCATGTGCAGTGGTCATCATAGTATATTTTCTAGAAACGGCACCATCTAAACTGAGTTTTAGTTGTTGAGAAGACATAGGCAGGTAATGAAGTATTTGTGTGTTCTTGTGTAATGGCGGGTAGAGGTGAGTGGAGGTGGGACGTGATGAGGAGGAGGAGTCAACATCTCCACAGGGATGTCATACTGATAGGACTCAACACATCCTAAATTAAACTCTTATCTTCTCTAGCTCTGCATTTCTTCTACCATTCCCTCCTCAGTAGATGACACGGACACGAACACTCACCTAACTGTTCAGCCAAAAGTTGGGCAACATCTTAGTACATCCTGTCCCTCAACAAACATATATAGTCCATCAGTTACCAAGTCTGGCCATTCTGAACAACTTTCAAAATCCTAAATATGCTGTGACTCCTTTTACCTCTGAATGTTTATTTCCTCTGTATGGAACAGGGTTCCTCTCTCACACATCACCCACCTTAGCTTGGCTAACTCATACTCATTTTTTTGGTTTTTTTAATTTTTTAATTGACTTACAGTTGACATACAATATTATATTAGTTTCAGGTGTACAACCTAGTGATTTGAGATTCATATACATTGTGAATTGATCACTACGACAAGTCTAGTAATCGGCTATCACCACAAAAAAGTCATTGTAACATTACTGACTATATTCTCTATGCTGTACATTACATCCTGGTGACATTTATTTTATGACTGTAAGTTTGTACCTCTTAAACTCCTTCACCCATTTTGCCTAACCTCCCACCCCCTTCCCCTCTGGTAACCATCAGTTTGTTCTCCACATCTGTGAGTCACATTCTCTTTTGTTTTGTTTATTCATTTGTTTTATTTTTTAGATTCCACACAAAAGTGAAATCATATGGTACTTGTCTTTCTCTGTCTGACTTATTTCACTTAGGATAATACCCTCCACGTCCATCCATGTTGTTGCAAATGGCAAGATTTCATTCTTTTTTATGGCTGAGTAACATTCCAGTGTGTGTGTGTGTGCGCGCGCGCATGTGTTCATGCATGTGCATCAACCATATCTTCTTTATCCATTCATCTATCAATGGGCACTTAAGTTGTGTCCATAGCTTGGCTACTGTGAATAATGCTGCAGTGAACATAGGGGTGCATAAGGCTTTTTTTTTTAAAGATCTATTTATTATTTATTTATTTATTTAAATTTATTTCTGGCTGTGTCGGGCCTTAGCTGTGGCATGCAGTATCTTTGTTGAGGCATGCAGGATTGTGGCGCATGGGCTCTTTATTGTGGTGCACAGGCTTCTCTCTACTTGTGGTGTGCGGGTTTTCCCTTCTCTAGTAGAGCGCAGGCTCCAGGGCACATGGGCTCTATAGTTGTGGTGTGTGGGTTCCAGAGTGCATGGGCTCTGTAGTTTGTAGCACGTGGGCTTTAGTTGAGGCACGTGAGCTCAGTAGTTGTGGCACACAGGCTTAGTTGCCCCACGGCATCTGCAAGTAGTGACAGTTTAACTTCTTTGCAGTTTGGATGGCTTTTATCTCTTTTTCTTCTCTGATTGCTGTGGCTAGGACTTCCAATACTATGCTGAACAAAAGTAGTGGGAGTGGACATCCTCGTCTTGTTCCTAATCATGAGGAAATGCTTTCAGCTTCTCACCATTGAGTGTGATATTAGCTGTGCGTTTGTCATATATGACCTTTATTATGTCGAGGTATGTTTCCTGTATCCGAACTTTGTTGAGAGTTTTAATCATAAATGTATATTGAATTTTGTCAAATGTTTTCTTGTGCATCTACTGAGATAATCATATGATTTTTATTCTTTGTGTTGTTAATGTGGTATATCATGTTAATTAATTTGTAGATATTGAGTCATTCTTGCTTGCCTACCTGGAATAAATTCCACTTGATCATAGTTTATGATCCTTTTAATGTATTGTTGAATTTAGTTTGCTAATATTTTGTTGAGGATTTTTGCATCTATGTTCCTCAGGGATATTGGCTCATAATTTATTTATTTATTTTTTTAGTGTCTTTACCTGGTATTGGTGTCAGGGTAATGTTGGCCTTGTAGAATGATTTCAATTTTCCTCTTCAATTTTTTGGAATAGTTTGTGAAAGATAAGTATTAAATCTTCTTTAAATGTTTGGTAAAATTCACATGTAAAACCATCTTGTCTTAAAGTTTTGTTTGTTGGGAGTTTTTTGATTACTGAATCAGTTTCATTACTAATGACCTGTCCAGCTTTTCTCTTTCTTCCTGTTTCAGTATTGGAAGATTGTATGTTTTTAGGAATTTATCCATTTCTAGGTTGCTGAATTTGTTGGCATATAATTGTTGTGATGTATTTTGATCCCCTGTGTTTCTGTGGTGTTGGTTGTAACTTCTCTTTCATTTCTGATATTATTTATTTGGATCCTCTCTTTTTTCTCGATGAGGCTGTTTAAAGGTTTATCAATTTTGTTTATCTTTTCAAACAACCAGTTCGTACTTTCATTGATCTTTTCTGTTTTTATTTATTTACTTTTTTAGTCTCTGTTTCATTGATTTCTGCTCTGATCTTTATTTTTCCTTCTTTCTACTAATTTTGGGCTTTGCTTGTTCATCTTATTATAGTTCTTTTGGGTGTAAGGTTAGATTATGTATTTGAGATTTTTGTTTGTTTCTTGAGGTAGTCCTGTATTGCTATAAATGTCCCTCTTAGAATTGCTTTTGCTGCATACCATAGATTTTGGAATATTTTGTTTCCATTTTAACTTGTCTCAAGGTATTTTATGACTTGCTCTTTATTTCTTTGTTGACCCTTTGGCTGTTTAGTAGCGTGTTGTTAAGCCTCCATGTGTTTGTGTTTTTTGCAGTTTTCTTCTTGCACTTGATTTCTAGTCTCACACCATTGTGGTGGAAGAGATGGTTGATATGATCTCAGTATTTTTAATGAATTGAGACTTGTTTTGTAGCATATGTAACCTATCCTGGATAATGTTCCATGTGCAGTCAAAAATAATGTGTATTTTGTTGTTTTGCGGTGGAAGGTTTTGTTTATATTTATTAAATCCATCCAGTCAAATGTTTCATTTAAAGCCAATGCTTTCTTTCTTTCTTTTTAAAAAATATTTACTTATGTATTTGGCTGCACCAAGTCTTAGTTGTGGCACGCAGGACCTTTTTTAGTTGCGGCATGCAGGATCATATGATCTCTTAGCTTCAGCATGTAGGATCTAGTTCCCTGACCAGGGATCGAACCTGGGCCCCCTGCATTGGGAGCACAGAGTCTTAGCCACTGGACCACCAGGGAAGTCCCAAGGCCAATGTTTTCTTAGCGATTTTTATCTGGATGATCTGTTCATTGATGTAAGTGGGGTTAAAGTCCCATACTATTACTGTATTCTTGTATCTCTCTTTATGTTTATTAATAGTTTCTTAAGTATTGAGGTGCTCCTAGGTTGATGCGTAAGTATTTACAGGTGTTATATCTTATTGTTGGATTGATTCCTTTATCAGTTATGTAATGCACTTATATATGTGTTTTGTTATAGTGTTTGTTTTTTTAATTTATTTTTAAAATTTTTTTTAACATCTTTATTGGGGTATAATTGCTTTACAATGGTGTGTTAGTTTCTGCTTTATAACAAAGTGAATCAGTTATACATATACATATGTTCCCATATGTCTTCCCTCTTGCGTCTCCCTCCCTCCCACTCTCCCTATCCCACCCCTCCAGGCTGTCACAAAGCACCGAGCTAATATCCCTGTGCCATGCGGCTGCTTCCCACTAGCTATCTACCTTACTACATTTGTTAGTATGTATATGTCCATGACTCTCTCTCGCCCTGTCAAAGCTCACCCTTCCCCCTCCCCATATCCTCAAGTCCGTTCTCCAGTAGGTCTGCGTCTTTATTCCTGTCTTACCCCTAGGTTCTTCATGACATTTTTTTTCTTAAATTCCATATATATGTGTTAGCATACAATATTTGTCTTTCTCTTTCTGACTTACTTCACTCTGTATGACAGACTCTAGGTCTATCCATCTCATTACAAATAGCTCAATTTCGTTTCTTTTTAAGGCTGAGTAATATTCCATTGTATATATGTGCCACATCTTCTTTATCCATTCATCCGATGATGGGCACTTAGGTTGTTTCCATCTCCAGGCTATTGTAAATAGAGCTGCAGTGAACATTTTGGTACATGACTCTTTTTGAATTTTGGTTTTCTCAGGGTATATGCCCAGTAGTGGGATTGCTGGGTCATATGGTAATTCTATTTGTAGTTTTTTAAGGAACCTCCATACTGTTCTCCATAGTGGCTGAACCAATTACATTCCCACCAGCAGTGCAAGAGTGTTCTCTTTTCTCCACACCCTCTCCAGCATTTATTGTTTCTAGATTTTTTGATGATGGCCATTCTGACTGGTGTGAGATGATATCTCATTGTAGTTTTGGTTTGCATTTCTCTAATGATTAATGATGTTGAGCATTCTTTCATGTGTTTGTTGGCAATCTGTATATCTTCTTTGGAGAAATGTCTATTTAGGTCTTCTGCCCATTTTTGGATTGGGTTGTTTGTTTTTTTGTTATTGAGCTGCATGAGCTGCTTGTAAATTTTGGAGATTAATCCTTTGTTAGTGTTTGTTTTAAAGTCAACTTTGTCTGATGTTAATTATTGCTACTCCAGCCTTTTTTTTTTAATTTTAATTTTCATGGAATATCTTTTCCATTATTTCACTTTCAGTCTTGTGTGTGTCGTTAGATCTGAAGTGAATCTCTTGTAGGCAGCATATATATGGGCCTTAGTTTTTGGTTTTTTTTTTTTTTTAACCATTCAGCTACTCTATGTCTTTTGATTAGAGCACTGAGTCCATTCATTTTTTAATTAAAAAAAGTTTAATTGAAGTATAGTTGACTTAATCCATTTACATTTAAAGTAATTACTGATAGTTATGTACTTACTGCCATTTTGTTAATTCTTTTCTGATTGTTTTTTATGTGCCTTTCTTCTCTTGTTCTTTTTCCTTGTGATTTTATGACTTTCTTTAGTGTTATGTTTGTATTCCTTTCCTTTATTTTCTGTGTATGTATTGTAGGTTTTTGATTTGTGGTTACCATGAGTTCATATATAATAATTATATGTAGCAGTCTATTTTAAGTTGATGTTGACTTAAGTTCGAATGCATTCTAAAAGCACTACATTTTTACTTCTCCCCTTCCAAGTTTTATGTTTTTTACATCATATTTTACATCTTTTAATTTGGTGTATTACATAAATAATTATTTTAGATATAGGTGATTTTTACTAATTTTGTCTTTTAACCCTCATACTAATTTTATAGCTGGTTGATCCACTAGATTTACTATATGTTTGTCTTTATTGTTGAGATGTTTTCTTTCATAATTTTCTTGTTTCTAGTTATGACCTTTCCTTTGCCATTTGAAGAAGTCCCTTTAACATTTCTTTTAAGGCTGGTTCAGGGGTGATGAGCTCATTTAGCTCTTGCTTATCTGGGAAACATTTTATTATTTCTCCTTCAATTCTGATTGATAACCTTGCTGGGTAGAATATTCTTGGTTGTACTTTTTTTCCTTTCAGATAGTTGAATATATTATGCCAGTCCCTACTCTCCTGTACAGTTTCTACTAAAAACCTAGCTGATGGTCTTATGGGGTACCCTTATACAATACTAGTTGTTTTTCTCTTCTTACTTTTAAGGTTCTCTCTTTAACTTGTGACATTTTAATTAATGTGTCTTGGTGTGGACCTCTTTGGTTCATCTTGTTTGGAAATCTCTGTGTTCCTGGACATGGATGTCTGTTTCTTTCTCCAGGTTACAAAAGTTTTCAGCCATTATTTCTGCAAATATGTTTTATGTCTCTTTCTCTCTCTCTTATCTTTCAACCCCCATAATGTAAATGTTAGTTTGCTTGATGTTGTCCCAGGGATCTCTTAAGCTATCCTTATTTTAAAAAAAACTTTCTTTTTCTGCTCTGATTAGGTGATTTCCACCACCATGTCTTCTCGATTGCTGATCCATCTTCTGCATCTTCTAATCTGCTGTTGATTTTCTCTACTATATTTTTCATTTTTATTATTGTATTCTTTAGTTTCAATTGGTTATTTTTTATATTTTCTATCTGTTTGTTGAAGTTCTCACTAAGTTCATCCATTCTTCTTCCAAGTTCAATAAGCATCTTTAGGACAATTGTTTTGAACTCTTTATCTGGTAAATTACTTATCTCTGTTTAGCTTAGTTCTTTTCCTGACATTTTTGTCTTGCTCTCTTGTTTGGAATGCCTTGTCTCCTCATTTTGCCTCTTTGTGTTTGTTTTCTATGTATAAAGTGTACCGTCTACATCTCCTGGTCTTGAAAGAGTGGCCTTACGTAGAAGTTGTCCTTTTGGGGACCAGTGGCACAATACCCAGAGCCAGGTGTTCCAGAGGTATCACCAGTGTGGGCTGTGTGTACCTTCCTATTGTGGTTGGGCTGCTATCGATGCAGGCACCCTGGTAGACGGGGTTTGTCCCCCAGACTAGCTGGCTGTGTGGCTTGGCAGAGAATGCTGTGGACACTCTAGAGGGTGGGGCTGGTCCCTCACCTGGCTGTCTAGTAGACCTGACCATGAATATGTGGGTGTACTGGTGTGTGGGGCTGATCCCCTGGAGTGGGAACCACTTTGGAAGGGTGCTTATGCTGGCTAAGTCCTCCCATCAGATGGACAGGGCTAGCCCTCCAGAGCAGGAGCCACTTTGGAGGGGTGCCAGTGCCAGCCAGGGCTGCCCACTGGGTGGAGGAGGGTGGGAGCCTCTTTGGAGGGGCTGGCTGGGTTGAGTCAGTTATTTCTCAGGGGAGCACAAGGTGTCCAGTGTTAGCTAATTTGATGGAGAATGACAGAAATGGCACCTGCCAGTGCAAGACCAGCTAGGTGAAAGAGTTAAAAAAAAAAAAAAAAGTCACCTGCTAGTGCATCTGCCTCTGGAAGAAGTTCTACCAGATCACTGTCCTTCTATCACACACCCTAAAATTAGTCAGTAGAATTTCCTGCATGGCCCAGGTGCTTGTATGGCTCAGCTGCAGCCTCTGCATTGGGACTTAGAATGAGTGAGTTTGTGCAAGAGTCCTTCAAGAGTGCAGTCTCAGTTTCCCACAGCCCTCTGGCTCTCCTGGATGTAAGCCCCACTGGCTTCCAAAGCCAGACATTATGGGGGCTCATCTTCCTAGTGCAGGTCCCCCAAGTTGGGGAGCCAGACATGAGGCTTGGACCCCTCATACCTCAGGGGTACCTCCATGGTTGTGATATCCCTTCTGCTTGTGAATTGCTACAACAGGGGTATGGGCTCTGAATAGACCATGTTTCTGTCCCTCCCACCTGTCTTGATGTGGCCTTTTCTTTATATCCTTAGTTTTAAAAATCTGTTCTGCTGTTCTTCAGGTCATTTTCAGAGATAGATGTTGTAGTTTTGATGTGTTTGTGGGGAGAGGTGAGCTCAGGATCTCCATACTCCACCAGCTTGATCTGGATCCTGTCCCTCCTCTTGGCCTCCTCATACTCATTCTTTTTTTTTCTTTTCTTTTATTGAAGTATAATTGATTTACAATGTTGTATTAATTTCTGAAGTGATTCCATTATACATATATATATTCTTTTTCATAGTCTTTTCTATTATGGTTTATTACAGGATATTGAAAGTAGTTTCCTGTGCTATACAGTAGGACCTTGTTGTTCATCCATTCCACACGTAACAGCTTGCATCTGTCAATCCCAAACTCCCAATCCATCCCTCCTCCACCCGCTCCCCGTTGGAAACCACAATTCGGTTCTCTATATCTGTGAGTCTGTTTCTGTTTCATAGATAAATTCATTTGTGTCATATTTTAGATTCCACATATAAGTGGTCTCATATGGTATTTCTCTTTCTCTGTCTGGCTTACTTCACTTAGTATGATAATCCCTAGGTCTGTTCATGTTGCTGTACATGGCATTATTCATTCTGTTTTATGGCTGAGTAGTATTCCTGTGTATATATGTACCACCTCTTCTTTATCCATTCCTCTGTCGATGGACATTTAGGTTGTTTCCATGTCTTGGCTATTGTGAATAGTGCTGCTATGAACATAGCGGTGCATTTAACTTTTCGAATTAGAGTTTTGTCTGGATATACACCCAAGAGTGGGGTTGCTGGATCACATGGTAGCTCTATTTTTAGTTTTTTAAGGAACCTCCATACTGTTTTCCATAGTGACTGTACCAACTTACGTTCCCACCAACAGTGTAGGAGGGTTCCCTTTTCTCCACACCCTCTTCAGCATTTGTTATTTGTAGGCTTTTTAATGGTGGTACCTCATTGTAGTTTTGATTTGCATTTCTCTAATAATTAGCGCTTATACTCCTTCTTAAAGTTTCAGCTTAGACTTCACTTGTACAGGAAGCCTTGCATGACAACCTGTATCCAGATCAGATGTTCTTCCTGTGGGTTTGCCAGCAAAGCATTTATGTCATTCTATTGTAATTGCCTGTTAGTTTTTCTGTCTCCTTCATTAGTTTGTAAGTTCCACAAAGGAAGAAATATTGTCTTTTTTAACTGTAACTACTTTTACAGCGACTAGCACAATGGTCGGCACAAGGAAGGTATTCAATAGGCATTTGTAAAATGAATGAGTAGATGAAAGATTGAAATTTCACAGGTAGGAAATTCCAATGACGGTAAAAGCCATGGTGTGTTTATGGTTCTGTGTGGCACAATAGAGGTGGAGTTGAAAGTCACCAGAATTGAGAAGGCCAAAGACTTGTCTACCTCGTAGGTGTCTGGAGGGATTGAAGTTGTTCAGGATGATAGAGGAGTCATGAGGCAGATCGAAAGATCATGAGCCACAGGCAAGGTCTTTAGTGAACATAGTGAGTAGACCATGAGGTCAACAGATCAGAGATGAGAAAGGGTAAATTGTGCAAGAGCTGGACTCTAATAGTGTCAAGGAAAGAAGGAATTTTGTACAAACACGAAGGAACATTTTTTTACACCAGAAACAGTTTTCCTGTCCGTACAAAGCTCTCAGATTTTCTTCAAGCCCCATCTCTAGCATATATTTACTGGCCTTAATAAAGCTTTAATATTGGACCCCTAAGATGGAAGTATGTGGCGAATATTTTCCACTGTTGCCTTTCAGTTTTTCGTTTCCAAGTTCAGACTTCAAGTCTGCCACTCCTTTTATTGAGACTGCCAGTCCACCATAATGCCTTTGAAAACAATCACAATGCCTCCTACAGCAATTGTTTCCTCCCTGGAGAGAAAAAAACATGTTTTTAATCTTAGCTTTCAAAGTATGCTCTCTCACCGGCTCATTCTTTTTCTTTTAATACTCTTCAAAATCCAATTTTTCTAATGCTTTGTGGCTCACACTGAATCACTTATTTCCAGAGATTTGAATTGCTGCGAGCGGGTCTCTTGGGTCTATCGTAGTGAAATCAATAATAGGCATTTCTACCATGTAACAACGTGCCAGGAAGTGTTTTGTATCCCTTTTTATTTAGATCATCCCAGTGAATCTTTATATAATGGTGTCCTTCTCTGCAAGAGGTTTCCCTTTTTTTTTTGCCTTCCTTCTCAACTCCTGTAGCTGGTAGGAAAGGCATGATGGAGAAATCAGTGATGTTAGTTTCTTTCTTTCCCATCTTTGTCACATTCACCTCTAGTTTTCTACTCTTCTCCCATTCCAATTCTTCAGTTGTATCTTGCTGGCCACTTTTAAGAGGCTGACACAGAGGCACCTGAGAGACTCTCTCACTCTCAATGAGACAGTCTCACTCTGAAGGACTCACAGTGCAGACCTTTGATCTCTGGTCCCAGGGAAGAGGCTCCTCCCACCTTGACTCTGCCCCCCGTCACCCCAGGGTTCTGCATGGTTTGAACAGACCCCCCACTCCCTGTCATCACTGCCCTCCACTCTGTCATTTCTTGTACTTCACTTAGGTCTACTGCAGTACCCCCACCAGTTACTCACCCTACTGAAGGACATACATTTCCACTCCATGAGACCACAGCTTGATTTGGATAATTGCATTTCATCAGATATTGAAGGAAAGAAGGCCTTTGCAATGATCTCTGTGAAGACATTTTAACTGATTTGAGGCCTCCCAGCAGAGTATAATAAATAAAATGGTGCCATTTAAATTAGTGACATGTGACTATCATAGGGTATTGATAGAATTTGGTCATTATTTCAGAAGGTTGTCTTCTTTGACCTTGAAGGAAGCTTTAGTAGGAAGCATGAGAAAGGAGAGAGAAATTAAATCAGCCTGGTAACCAGTGTGTGACAGATGTCATTGATAGAGCATGCTTCTGAGAACAATTTGTTCTCACAAAGCCAAGCAGGAACAGTGGCAATATAAATGTTGGCCTGGGGCCTGCTTTCTCTTCTTGGTGTTGTAAAAAGGCTGAAGTTGAAAAGAAAAAAAACCCAGAAGTCTGGGGTTTTCTTTAAGCTGATAGTTTTTCTCTCAATACTAGGATACCCTGATAAATACTCCTTGACTTTCCAACTTCTGCCTTTCTAGGTTATTAGAGGAGACCACACAGCCTTTCTCAACTGTATTTCCCTCTTAGAAATTCCTTGAAAAGAAATACTGATTTAGAGCCCTAGGCCTCTGCTTGCTGCTGGTTCTGATGCTTCTCTCCAGTATGAGAAGCAGGCAGAGGAAAGGTCAGAGGACAACTCTTCCAGTTCAAGATGAATTGCCGTAGAGCATACAGCAAACCCATGCCCACCACCAACTCCAGGGTGAAGATGTGGGCCTTCAGAGGCTGCTTGTGCTCCTACAGTGGGATGGGAGCCAGGACAGATATCTCTGTTTTCTTTGTGCTTTTTATAAGTCCATTAGGTAGGTGGAGAATACTGTTACACCATTTTAGAAATGAAGTGGAAGCAAAGCAAGGCTATGTGTCTGGCTAGAGGACAAACACATCAGAGATGCAACTGAGCCTAGGCCTCAGGTCTTCTGACAACCAACCTGGCTTCTTGCTGTTGGTATAAGTTGCCTCTCCCAAGACTCCATTCTTGGTCAGAAGTCCTATTATTCTGAACTAAAAGAAGAAGCTACATTAAAAAAAATTCTAAGCATGTTGTTTGTTCTCCAGGCACTGAGCTGAAGCGTTTATCTAATCTGTACACACAGAGCTTTGACTTCATTGTGCTTTGCTAGAATCACATTCCAGGGCTTTGTGGTCGATATTATGCGATGCCATTTTGCTGGTTTGTGCTCTGCCAATTTTTGGAGCAAGCTTAAATATGCAAATATTTAATGTTTGATAATAGATTATTCATTTTAGTTATGCTCAATTATTTATTTTTTATGCATGGCCCCCATTACTTGGACAGAGCTTAGTAACAGCTCATCTCGCATCTAACAAGAAGACACAGGCAAGGACATAATTCTGATGCAGGTCAACTGCTCTTACGAGCGTCGAGCTGCATGAGGAAAGATCACATTTGAGGCAAGGCCAACTATTTCTAGGGAAAACGCCAGATGTTATTGCATGTCTGTTACTCCCTCAGAGGCCATTTCATGGGACAGGAGGAGCAGTGACAGAGGCAGTAGGACATTACTTGAAATTATGGGTTGAAGGTGAATGGAAAAGAAACCTGTTTGGTCACTTCCACTGATCCCTAAACTGCAGCATTTCCCCATTTGGGCCACTTCTAGCTTTAGGGATAATAAAAAGGGACCTGGAGGGAAAGCAGTAAAGTAGAAATGTGCTGGGCTGTTTTGTCCTTCTCAGAAGAAAGTAAGTGAAAACAATGCTACTGAATGGAAAGAGAAAGGCTGGCTGTCTTTAACTCGTTCATTTTTCCACGTGTCATGACCTTATTGACACGGGACATTTGCATGTTTAAAGGGACTTCACTCCGTCCCTCAGACTTGGGTAAGTGTTACTCATCATATAGATATCATTTTAAATGTTATTTCTCCCAAGAAGTCTTCCCTGAATACTTCACCTCCATCCTCAACCCCCAAATATGTTATGTACCGCCCTAGTATCGTCTGGTAGAATAAGGTACGTTACCCATCAGACCACTTATTTCACGTAATGGGATTACTTGTTTAATTGTATGACGGTGAAGATCACGGCTGTGCTGCCTACTGATGCACAGCCAGCACCCAACTCAACGCTTGGGAGATGGCAGCCACTAAACAAATATTTGTTGAATAAAATCATAAATGAATGAATGAATAACCGATGGGAAGTTGTGATGGGGGTTCAGGCTTTGCTTTGGTATTTAAAGTCCTATTGAAGCTCAGAAAAGCTCACGTAACTCTGTGGCAATGTCCGTTTCTAACTGTGAAAGACAGCAATATCTTTTCTACTGTGTAGTTGTGGCTAATTGATTGATGAGTTTTGTGAATACAGTGGACAGTGGTGGCTAAAGTATTTGTCCAACAAACTTTCCCTTAATCCTTCTTCTGCTAACCTACTCTGTCCCTCTTCTCCTCCACTTGCCCCATAACCACCAGAGGAGTGGGAACAGAACCCAGGACTAACCAGCTATGACTTTTCACCAGGATTGAAACTGGAAGAAAGCATAATTTTTTTCCTAATGGGTTATCGCATCAGAGGATTTGGGTCTGAGGCCACTGGTAGCCATCTCGTCTACTGTCTCACAGAGAGTCTATAGAGGAAGCCAATCAGGAAGCCAAGTAGAAATTCAGATAGATCCTAAGATCCTGATTCCTGCACATCTTTCTTTGCCGCCATGACCCTCCCCAGCACACAGTTTTGTTAGGAAGCCAATAAAATACATTTTCTTTCGGTCAATATGAGTTTGATTTCTGTATCTTGCAACTGAATGAGATCTGCCTAATGTATTGATTAAAGTACATTTATTTTGGGGACAGAGAGTCAGCTGAAGTCAGCAGAAAAGGCTGCCACAACCATAGTTTCCATGTTTAAATGGGCTTCTGACTCTTAAAACTCAGTGTCCTGATAAGTAAAGAAATTGTTACCTAAGGCCAGACTTAAGGGTCATGTTCTGACAACATTTCTGGTATTGGCGACTAAGGAGAAGAATCAGATCAGAAATAAATTGGGATTTTAATTGTGAATGTGTTAATCTCAACTAGCCTTTACAATATCCCTAATGACGTAGCCCAAGATCAGAATTGGTATCAAAAATTCAGGGATGAGAAACCCAGGATACAGAAAAGCTGATGGTTCTTCTAAGGCTGCAGGGGTGGTAGAGGTAAAACTTGGACTTGAACCTAGTCTTTTTCTTCTTGGTAACATATGAGACTTTGTAGAGAAGGCTGCCCATTGGGATAAGAAACAAATCATAGAGCATTGGTAAACTGGTGGAGTCTAGGCCACAAACTCAATTGTGACCATATTTTACTAATTTACAAAACAAACTAGAAAGCCAAATCTGTATCACTAGTCAAATTGTGCTAGCAGGGGGAAAAAAAACCCCAAAACTGAAAGCTGCCATTTGGAATTTCTTATGTACTATTCACCAAATCCCAGCCACAGAGGGACAGAAAAATATCACTTTTGAACAACTTGCATTTTCCCTGTTTTAAGTAAAATCCAATACATCATAGGCCCAATGACATAGGGCCTATGAGTTTAAGAGTTTCAAGTCTGTAGTGGCTGTCATGACATGAATCATTCAAAGGGAGGCCACCGTCCTGAGCAGTGACTCAGAGTAAATAGCTTGAAGAGAGAAAAACATATTTTCTCTCTACCTGGAGCCATTATTCAAATGAAATGAACCTACCCACGTCATGACCGCCTTCCAGAACTGGATGGCTTCTATCGTGTCCGCAACAGAAACCTATTCTTAAGGCGAGGTTCATCAAATGAAGAGTGGGGACCTCTCAAGGTCAGTCCCTTATTCATCACTAATGAAAACTATGACCCCAGGCAGGTCTTTTCAATTTTCCTTGCCTCAGTTTCTTCATTTGTAAAATGAAAGAGTTAGACCACACAGGCTTAGAGGTCCTCCTGGTTCTAAGAATTGTCGATTTCTGGTCATCTTACTCCAGTACTGGTGATGTTATTGCTTCCAGGTATTTTCTTACCCACTGAGAAAAGCTAACGCGTGGAGTAAGGGACACCTCAGAGCACAGCAGGTGCTGAGGAGTTGTTCCTCGTTCAGCTACCACTGTGGCCAAGAGAGGTAGAAGATAGAGTTATCACTTGGGTGGTAAATACTTTAATTTGCACGAGGATGTTTCTGTACCTTAGAGGGAGTCACTAGGTTCTTACTCACCTAGTGTCTTACCAGGAAACCTCCTTTGTCATGGCAAAGGAAAGAACAGTAGCCAGTAATTCCATTGCACCTTTGTGTGCTTTGTTATGATTCCTGGATTTCGACGTTGCCCCTTACCTCAAGATGAGGAGAAATGGGGAAGGCAGAGAGGATAGAACTGTTTTGTCTGTGGCAGGGATGTGGTGGAGCAGTCACCTGTCTAAGGGATGGGGTTGGTTTCTAACCGCTAGTTGGATGATAAATTGGATGATAGCAGAGAATTTTTCTTTAGATTCAGGCAGTCATTACCTGTCCTTCCAGATATGCTCAAAGCATCATTTTACTTAGGCCAGTGTAGCTCCTTGACAGAAGCTTTCATTTATTAATGGATAGCTTTTTCCTTAGGGTCAAATTTTTCTGGCAGTGGGCGTTCTATTTCAAACGCCCACTTTTTCAACCAATAACATTCAAATGCTTTAAAGATTTAAGTTATTCTATCAGGTATATACTCATATAATACTAATTCTCTTATAACCTAATTAAACCCATTGAATTTGAAGAGTCATACAGTTCTTGCCAATACACAATTCAAGCCACTGTTTCATAATAACTTGTTTAAAACTGCAGGGTCCAGGAGTGCAGTGGCCTCCTGAAACCATCACCTGGGAGGCATCCCAGTATTTCCTATCAGGGACATGCTTGTCCTCACAGGGGATTTATCAGGGTTGCCCAGTACAGACAGTTTGGGATGCTTTCAGTGGTCCTAGGATGGGATGCAGCAAATGCTAATAGAATCATGGTTTGTACAATATCTGGCATGAGGGAGAGTGAGGAGTGGGCATAGTGGCTTCTAGTGCTGTATTTCTAAAAAAAAAAAAAATTGTGGCAAAGTATACATAAGTGTACAACTTGGTGGCATTAAATACTTCACAAAATTATGTAACTATCACCAGTGTCCATTTCCAGAACTTTCTAATCATCCCATACAGACGCTCTGTACCCATTAAACAATATCTCTAGTCCCTCTTCTCCCAGGCCCTAGTACCCTCTATTCTACTTTCTGTTTCTCTGAACTTGCCTATTTTAAGTACCACATATAAGTGGAATCATGCAATATTTGTCCTTTTGTGTCTGGCTTATTTCACTTAGTATGTTCTCAAGGTTCAGCCATGTCAGAGTATGTATCAGAATTTCATTTCTTTTTATGGCTAAATAATATTCCATTATATGATGTGCTACAGTTTGTTTATCCATTCATCTGTTGACGGACAGTTGGGTCGTTGCCTTTTTCTGTTGTGAATAATGTTGCTATAAACATTGGTGTACAAGTATCTTTTAAGTCCTTGCTTTCAATTCTTCTGGGTATATATCCAGAAGTGGAATTTCTGGATTATACAGCCATTCTATATTTAACTTTTTGAGGGACTATAAAACTATTTTCCATGAAGTTTGTACCATTTTATATTACCGTCAGACGTGCATGAGGGTTCCAATTTTTCCATATCCTTGCCAACACTTGCTATTTTCTGGGTTTTTTTGTTTTTGATACTAGCCATGATAATTGCATGAAGTGGTATCCCATTGTGGTGGTGCTGTATATGCGATAGAGCAAAGGGAAGCAAGGAATAGGAAGAGTACTTTTGCTTGGAAATTTAGCCATTGACTATATCCTAGAAGAGGCAAGTTCTACATTGCAGTTATGGGGTCCATCTAAAGCAAGTTACTTGGAGAGTTCTCAAGATGGCAGAGTGGGAAGATCCTGAGCTCACTTCCTCTCACAGGCACTCCAAACTTACAACTATTTACAGAGGAACTATTGATGAGAAATACTGGAAGTTACCAGAAAAGACCTTCTACAACTGAAGCTATAAACAAGGAACCACAACAAGACAGGTTGGAGTGGCAGAGCTGCAGTATAGTCAAGATCCATACCCCTAGGTGGGCAACCCACAAATGGGAGAATAACTACAATTGAAGTTCTCCCCAAGGAGCGAGGGGTCTGAGCCCCATGCTGTGCTCCCCAGCCTGGGGTTCCTGCACCAGCAGGCAGAGCTCCCAGAACGTGTGGCTTTGATGGCCAATGAGGCTTACTTTCGGGAGGCCCAGAGAGCTGTGGGAAATAGAGACTCCACTCTTAAATGGCTCACAAAATATCACATGCTCTGGGACCCAGGTCAGAAGCAGTGATTTGAAAGGAGCCTGGGCCAGACCCACCTGCCGATCTTGAGCATCTCCCAGAGAGGCAGGAGGCAACTGAGACTCACCCTGGGAACATAGACACTGGTGGCAGCCCTTTTTGAGTGCTCTTCTAACAGGAGGACCCTGGTGCTAACAACCACCATTTTGGAATCCTCCCTCTGGCTTGTTAGCCTCAGGACCCAGACCCACCCCTGCCCACCAGTCTGTAGGCACCAGTACTGGGACACCTCAGTCCAAGCAACAATCAGTGTTTGCAGATGACATCATACTCTACATAGAAAATCCTAAAGATGCTACCAAAAACTACTAGAGCTCATCAATAAGTACTAGAGCTCATCAATGAATTCAGTAAAGTTGCAGGATATAAAATTAATATACAGAAGTCCATTGTATCTCTTTACACTAATAATGAACTACCAGGAAGAGAAATTAAGGAAACAATCCCATTTATAATCACATCGAAAAGAATAAAATACCTAGGAATAAATCTAATTAAGGAGGTAAAAGACCTGTACTTGGAAAACTATAAGACACTGATGAAAGAAATTGAAGTGACACAAACAGATGGAGAGATAGACTGTGTTCATGGATTGGAAGAATTAATGTTTTTAAAATGACCATACTACCCAAGGCAGTCTACAGATTCAATGCAGTATCTATCAAAATACCAATGGCATTTTTCACAGAACTAGAACAAATAATTTTAAAATTTGTATGGAAACACGAAAGACTCTGAAGAGCCAAAACAGTCTTGAGAAAGAAGAACAGAGCCAGAGGTATCATGTTCCCAGACTTCAGAATATACTAAAAAAAACGACAGTAATCAAAACCCTATGGTACTGGCACAAAAATAGACACATAGGTCAGTGGAATAGAATGGAAGGCCCAGAAATAAGCCAATGCAATTGTGACAAAGGAGGCAAGAATATACAACAGAGAAAAGACAGTCTCTTCAATCAGTGATGTTGGAAAAACTGGACAGCTACATGTAAAAGAATGAAATTAGAACAATTTCTTATACCATATATAAAAATAAACTCAAAATGGAGTAAATACTTACTTGTTAGACTGGAAAGCATAAAAATCCTAGAGTAAAATATAGGCAGAACACTCTGACACAAGTCATAGCAGTAATTTTTTGGAACTGCCTCCTAAGGCAAGGAAACGAAAGCAAAAATAAACAAATGGGACCTAATTAAACATAAAAGCTTTTGCACAGCAAAGGAAACCATGGACAAAATGAAAAGACAACCTACTGAATGGGAGAAAATACTTGCAAATGACATAACAGATTAGGGGTTAATGTGCAAAATATATAAAAAGCTCATATAACTCAATATGAAAATAGAAACAATCTGATTAAAAAATGGGTTGAAGACCTGAATAGACATTTTTCCAAAGAAGACATACAGATGGCCAATATGCACATGAAAAGGTGCTCAGCATGGCCAATTATCAGAAATGCAAATCAAAACCACAATGAGATATGCACCTCACACCTGCAGAATGACTATCATCAAAAAGACCACAAATAACAAATGTTGATGAGGATGTGAAGAAAAAGGAACCCCCGTACACTGGGAAAGAAATTTGGTGCAGCCATTACAGAAAACAGCATGGAGGTTCCTCAAAAAGCTAAAAATAGAACTACCCTATGATCCAGCAATTCCACTCCTAGGTGTTTATCCAAAGAAAATAAAAACAATAATTCAGAAAGATACATGCATCCCAATGTCATAGCAGCATTATTTACAATAGCCAAGATATGGAAGCAACCTAAGTACCCATCAACAGATAACTGGATAAAGAAGATGTGTATACATATGCAATGGAATACTACATGGCCATAAAAAGTGAAATTTTGCCATTTGCAACATGGATGGACCTGGAGGGTATTATGCTTGGTGAAATAAGTCTGACAGAGAAAGGCAAATACTGGATGTTATTTAATATGTGGAATCTAAAAAATAAAGCAAATGAATGAATATATCAAAACAGAAACAGACTCACAGAGAACAAACTAGTGGTTACCAGTGGAGAGAAAGATGTGGGGACGAGCAAGATAGTGGTAGACGATTAAGAGGTACAAACTACTATGTATAAAATAAATAAGCTACAAGGATATACTGTACAGCACAGGGAATAGAGCCAATAGTTTAGAGTATTATCTATAAAAACTTCGAATCACTATGTTGAATACCTGAAACTATTGTGAATCAACTATACTGCAATTAAAAAAAAAAAACCAGGAAAAATAAAGTTACTTAATCGCTGACCCTCTTTTCTTCCCCAGTACCTGTGATCATGAAGCTCAAGGTAAATAAATCACCTAGGGAATACCGCCTGCACCAGCCTAAGTTCAGAGCACATGATGAATGGTGGGCCACGTTTCTTGCTGATTTATTTGCCTTTGATAGGTTATAGATATGGCACAATTTGGTTACGACCAAAGTATGATAGACTACATTTTTTGAAAAGATAAACATTACAGCTCCTAACTAAAACCTGTTACTTAAAACACATTCCGTTCAAAATACTGGCCACTTTACTTTTTGAAACTATGAGTTTCTCAAGCTAATATTTTAGATGAAGGGCCTGTGGGATTTAGCCACTGCTGCTCTATGGGGATAATAGTCACTTCATACAGGATTCTATCAGGAATAATATAGAATTTTTTTTTTTTTTTTTTTTTTTTGCGGTACGCGGGCCTCTCACTGCTGTGGCCTCTCCCGTTGCGGAGCACAGGCTCCGGACGCGCAGGCTCAGCGGCCATGGCTCACGGGCCCAGCCGCTCTGCGGCATGTGGGGTCTTCCCGGACCGGGACACGAACTCGTGTCCCCTGCATCGGCAGGCGGACTCTCAACCACTGCGCCACCAGGGAAACCCATTTGTCATTTTTATTGACCTTCAGTCAGCTTTTGGTTGTGAACAAAAAATTGATTAAATCAATTCAAAATAACTTTCTCTCTCTCTCTCCCCCACAGTGCTCACCTACTGATGCTTATAAAGAATCTGAAAATAATATCCCACAAGACTCCAAGTGAGTAGGGGTGCCCCTTAATCAAATAGGCAAGCTTTTTCAGTGAGACAAAGCATGGCTATGTCCCGACTTCCCTTCGTTTTAATTAGTTTCTTATCATCTGATAACACACTGGGATGAACTTTCTTTTATGTAAGGCTGCTGTGTTTTCAATATTGTGATCTAGGAGAGATCTTAGTAGACAACCTAACATGCCATTTCTAATTATTACAGAAGAGAAAAACTACAGATTGTGTATCCTAAAAGGAAAACTATTTTGCAGAGAATTACTTTTTAATTAATTCATCTTTAATAATTTTGCACAGCAAGTCACCTCAGTGCTCTTGGTACATGTTTCTCATGTAAGAAATAGCGGGAAATAACATTCCTTAATATTAGGCATTCCGTGAATGACATTTTAAAATGGTGGAGCAGTCATTTGGCTGTGGAATATTCTGCCTTAAACAAGTTTGGCCATTCTATTTAGAGCCTCCTGGAATGTAGATTGCTTTTTAGTCTGTGAGGTTAAGGTAGAGGGATGCAGATATAAAGATGAATACAAGCTCAACTTTCTTACCACATACTGCCTGAATCCCCTCACAGAATGGAGGTGAGATGTATATCCTTGTTAGGCTTCTCAAATTCACAAAAGAATGTCAGCTGATCCTCTAACTCAGCTTCAAGTTAAAAGTGCCCAAGCCAGGTAATTGTCAAGGATTACAAATCTGAATTCTCTTGGGCTCTATTCAAACACTTAGTCAAGAGAAAAATATTTGTAGAGAAGGGCTTGTAGGATAGACAATCTATTAAGTCCTCCAAATGAGTGCTTCTCAATTTCTCTTAACAAGGGAGATAATAAAATTAGTATTTATTAAAAACAACGTTGCTCTTTGACACCTGGTACAGCACTTGCACTGACCAGTCGGGATGGATGGTGGCTGTAAAGGACTATACTGTACTGGTTGTGTCTTTGAAGATGGAGTTCGTTTGCATATTGTGAAGTCATGTGGAGCCCCTCACCCACCATTTCCACATGATACTAATTTTACTTCTAGTGTCTCTTGTCAAGTAGAGAATGAGAAAACAAGCCTCCATGAATTCTGTACCAAATTTAAGTGTATTTTACAATCATAATAATATCTATATATATTTGAACATTGTTCATATATCAGTGAGTGAGACAATTACTTATGGCATAAATATATGGGCACTACCTTTGCAAAAACTTTAAGTTTCGCCAGGAATTTGTTGTGCAGAAGTTAGAAGTCACAGAGTAACCTAAGTAAATTATGCTGTGTGATCACCAGATAAAAACCAAAAACATCTCTTGGAGGGTGCTGAGGGCCTGGTTTGCTGTATCACACAATGCCAGACCCCTTCAGTGAAATTTTTCACTTTATTTATGAAAAACTATTGCTTTTTTTCTTGGCAAATAGTTTGATTTTATCTTTGGGAAGCAGAATCATATGATGGACAAAACAATTTAACCGTTAGAAAATCTGGAGGCAAATGTGCCACTTTCCTATAACGGGCAAATAGTGCTTCATGAAAGGTATTTTATATCAGCCTCATTTCATTACTATTGTATTCCTGTGCTTTCTCATCATCATCTATCTCTAACTTCTTATATGTCTTTGATAGATAACGTAAATCTTTTTCGGAATATAGCTGGATATCAATACACAAGTGGCTGCTGTCTGTAGGTTGGCAAGTCGACATAAGCAAAAGGACAGAGGTATGTATTTGTTGATTCCTTGTGTAAACTCTCTGGCCATTTGAATATGATGTCAAGATTTCTCTGCAAACCCTGTAAGCCCCTGCTTCCCTTACAAGGTGGATAGGTGCGGTATAGCTGGGGAAATCACTGGAGTGAGAGGAAATTCTGGGCTTTAATTGTTAGCTTTGGTGTTAACTAACAGTATTACCTTGATCAGGGCTTTGAGGCATTTGTTCTTTTACAAGTCAAGCGTTGATCAGTTCAGAAATCAGAGCTCAGTGCTTTCAGGGGTCCAAGGAGCTCTGTAAGACAAAGGCAGAGGTGGGTACTTTGGGGCATGGAGAGCCCCTGCCCCACCTGAGGCACACCAACCTTTTCAGTACTCTGTGCCAGCTGAGCAGCGGGGGTCAGATTTGCCCAGAGGCTGTCAAGTGTTTCTTTTTCTTTTCTTCTTTGTATAACCCCTGGTCCCAGTGATCCTGCAGGCTCCCGCTGTTCTGTCATTCCGCGCTGATAATTCCATTGTTCAGCAGAGCCCACCTCTTTCAGGCTAGGCAAGTGTGAAGAACGAAATGACAGCCAGAGTGTGAGCTGAAGTAGGGGATCGCAGGAGGGGAGACAGGAGAACCCTTTTAAGAATTCATTGACAGCCTCCGGCACCAGGGCAGAGCTGCAGCTGGTTGGGGAATGGTAGCAGCTCACAGACATACATGACAGGCTGCTGGGAGGGGCGGGCTGTCCTCGCCGAGCTGGACTTTGGACTGACCGTGAATCTAAGAAGCAGAAGCACAAATAGTGACAGGCGGTAATAAATAACTCTTTCCCAGCTTCCCTTTCTTCCCTCCCCTAGACCCTTAGGCATCCAGCCTACTTTCTCCTCCTTTCAACAGCGTTCTCATTATATTCTACCCGTCACTCAAGTGCTGTTCAATCGCCAGTTTCTCCTCGAAGCCCTCCTGTCTCTGCTGTTGGAATTCTCTGTGCTCTGTGTTTGGTTTGGATTTCACTGGGTGCAGACTGCATTCTACCAGGCACTGGTATTATTATACATAGTCTGTTTTCCCCTGCTGGAATGTAAGCTGCTTGGGAGGAGGGATCACCTTCTCCCTGCTTTTCTGTCTCCCTCTTGGTGCCTAGAACAGTGTTTTGTCAATCAGGTGTTCAGGAAATAAGGTAAAAAGCCTAGGCTGTGTGTCCAGAAACACAGACTCAGTCTGAGCTGCTGGACCCATTAGCTATGTGACTTTGGATGCATTAGCAACCTCTCCAAATTTCAGAGTTTATTATTAGTTGTTTGTTTTTAGGATTATATGATAAACTCGCACACAGTTCTCAGCATAATAATACCTGTTGCCTGGATAAATGTTGAATGTTAAGAACTATGTTGCTTCGTGTTGCATTCTATGCTCACTGTAGCCAGTCCCTTTCTTCATTATCTGAAAAATGAGTTTATGTGTGTTGATGAAAAATGTGGCTTTGTGAATGAAGGCTTTAAGATGGACCAGAAATGTACTGACAAAAATTGGAAAACAAGGATTTGGCATCTTAGATTTCGAGGAATAGGGAGAAAAGGTGACTGCTATGGGAAAGCAGAAATTGCAAACTAATTATGAAGAGGAGGCCTGAGGTAAACAGAGTAAATTTAATTAAGATGAGCAGTTGGTTGGGCTGTCCAGAATGACAAATGTTTTTTCAAAAAAAAAAACAAAAAACAAGAGGATAGAGTCAGAAGTAAAAATGAGGTAAAAAGTGAGAAAAATTCAAAGAGAAAATCTCCTTGTGGAATCTGTCCTAGGACTAGGGTGCATAGCTGCGGTGGAGAGGGACCAGGAATTCCTATGTATGGGATACCTGAGGGTTCAGCAACCCACCTAGAGGCCTAAACCTGTGCCTGGGACAGGAGACTCATACCAGATCTCACCAGAAAGGACCAGGCATCCTCAAAGCTCAGGGAAGAGGGGTCCTATCTTCTCTGGGAGTAAAATAGCCTCAAACTGAAAAGTCCTGCTCACCTGTAAAAACATGCTAAGCACAAGTTGGTGACAGCTATGGACTAGTAATCTCCCTCTTCCCCTGGAGCCAGGACTTCAAAATTCCTTATAATTTTACAAGTTGATCTTCATTTCTAAAGCACCTGTGAAGTGAGTGAACTAAGGTTGCAATAACGGAAGGATTTGGGAGTGGATGAAGTTTCATATGAAGCCAAATAATCAGAGGTTGCTGGCTGAGCATGGAATTAAACTATCATATTTCATTACTTCTAAGATACATATATTATCACACTTATTATGTTATATATTAGACAATGGTGTCTTATTATCATGCTGGCCAGGCAGCAGTCGAGATGTGGCTTGTTAAAATCTGCATAACTTAACGTCAAAAGTGCCAGCTTCAAAACTTGCATAATGGGTGCATGTGTCTTTTTGAATTAGGGTTTTCTCAGGTATATGCCCAGTAGTGGGATTGCTGGGTAATATGGTAGTTCTAGTTTTAGTTTTTTAAGGAACCTCCATACTGTTCTCCATAGTGGCTGTATCAATTTACATTCCCACTCACAGTGCAAGAGGGTTCCCTTTTCAACATACCGGTATATTAATGGACATGTGTAGAATCTAGAAAAATGGTACAGATGAACCTGTTTACAGGGCAGGAATAGAGACACAGATGTAGAGAATGGACATGTGGACACGGTGGAGAGAGGAGGGTGGGATGAATTGGGAGATTGGGATTGACATAGGTGCCCTGCCATGTGTAAAACAGATAGCTAGTGGGAACCTGCTGTATAGCACAGGGAGCTCAGCTTGGTGGTTTGTGGTGACCTAGATGGGTGGGATGGGGGGGGGCGGTAAGGCAGGTCCAAGAGGGAGGGAATATATGTATACATATAGCTGATTCACTTTGTTGTACAGCAGAAACTAACAGCATTGGAAAGCAGCTATATCCCAATTAAAAAGAACAAAAAACTTGCAAAATGGGTCAGCACCTTGGGAGAAAGTCTGGAGACAAATGTGAATAACTGTTTTAAGAAATGTGAACTCGCCATGACATTGATGGCACAGGGGGTGGAAAAGAACATGAGTGGCTCTTACACAGAAAGTGCTTAGGAAGAATCAGGTTTACATTGTGAAGAAATTTCAAAAAGAGTTTTTGTTTCACTTATATTTTTCAATTTATGTGGGTAGAAGATAAAAATGCCTAAATCAGTTTCTATCAGCTAAGACTCAACAAGAGGCTATTTACTTTACACATGCGGTAGGGAAACACAGGGGTAGTGGAATAGTACTGTGACCTGGGAATGGTAACAGCAAAGCCTTTGCTACCACTGGGCAAAGGGCTGGGGTGCAAACTAGAGGCCAGAGTGAGAGAGTTGTGAGATAGGGCTTAGGAGGAGGGAGCACAAGTGACCCTGCAGGGAGAGAGTTGGGGGAATAAACATCCCCACCTCTCTCTCCCTCATTCTCTGATCTCTTGCAGGGGCTCCCCATTGGTCATACCCAGTTGGAAGTCAGAGGTAAGAGGATCCATTTACGTAACCTACCAATTTTCAAGCTTTTTTGTCTCAGAACTCCATTACGCTCTTAAAAATTATTGAGAACTTCTGTTTATGTAGCTTATATCCATTAATACTTACCATATTAGAAATGAAAGCTAAGAAACTAAAAAAATTAATTAAAAAATAATAAACCCATTGTATGTTAATACAAGAAAAACTTCAATGAAAAACAGCTCCTTGTTTCAAAAACTAGTGAGTATGTGGCATTGTTTTTCATTTTGGAGAAATGCTAATGTTTGGCTTCATGGAGGACACCTGGATTTTCATATTGATTTCTGCATTCAAAATGTGGTGACATATTATTTTCGTTGAAGTGTATAAAGAAAGTATAGCCTCACACCTACATGCAGTTAGAAAAGGGGTCTTTTAAGTATCTTTTCCAAAAGTCATGTATAGTCTTAATAATGCACCAAAGCTCAGCAAGTAGTTTCTTAAAGGTTAGTGCAATGTGGAATCTGAAATTATAACAATGAACTTTTTGTATTTGGTTACATTAAAATCCATTGGTCGATATCGCACTTTGAATGTACCTTTTACCCATGCATGATTTTGTAGTTTTATGCCTTGGTCCTTGGTCGTTTGGAAAATATTGGTTTAGTGAATTAGGCAGATCTACTACATACTGACACATTTGTTAACATCACCACCAATCTCATCTGAAAAATCCTTAAACTTTGGGAAATTGTCAATCTCACTGTAGCAGATATATTTCAAAAATTCTAAAAAACTCAAACTTTATCATTGGCAGCAAATATGTCTTTCTCAAAATGATAGACTCACTTGTGTTATTTTCAAGAAAATACCTGCCAAAAGCCAATTCTGAATAACTACAGTTTATCTGGTAGTCTTATTTCCAAATGGTGTTCCATGAGAAAAGCAGATGTTCAGCCTGCAGTTGAAACAGTCCTGTCGATGCTTTTCTTGGAAATAACCATCATGCTTTGGTGTACCACAGAAGTATGCTTTATGCATACTGCCATTTCAGGACACGGAATATTAAAAAGACATGGACGCAAAAGATGTGAGACTGAATGCAATTAATACTGTTGTTTTGTCATGGGCATTCTTAAATGAAACTGGCATTTCTTAAAAGATTGGTGCCACTGCCTTGATTCCTGCTAAGGCTCCAGAAGTTTTATCCACTTTTGATTTTGAAAAAGGCAAGTACTGTCTTAGTATTCTTATAAAAATACTTCTGACCTGTATACCTCCTGAAAAAGTCTTGAGGAAACCCGGGGCTTTGGGGACTATACTTTGAGAACTGCTGAGGTAGCCTATCCAGATCAGTCCCCTGGGTCAGAAGGCAGCATGGAGAAAGGTGAGGAGTAGATTTTGGAGTGGTGGTGGGCAATAGGAAGATATGCAAAATAAAGCCTTCATCAGCACTCTGCTTTAGTATAAAATACAAAACAAATCTCAATTATAAGACTACTTAATCTTTGGTTCCTAAGAGCTTGCAGTTTAGGAGAAGGGATAAGTCAAGCGTTCAGGTGACAACAGAGACTCAACAGTGGATGGGATCAAGATGGCAGAGGAGGAGGATGTGGACCTTACCTCCCCCCAAAAAACACATCAAAAATCAATCCACAAGTGGAACAATTTTCACAGAAAATCAGCTGGAAACTGGCAGAAGAGCTCTCATACAACCAAAGCTGCAAGAAAGACCACCACCCCCGGCATGTATCCAGGTAGGCAAAAAGGCTTCAGGATGGGACTGGCATCCCTAGGAGGGATCTGTGAAGGAGGGAGGGTCCCCACAGGCAGACCTTCGCTGTAGCCTGGGACAGATAGAGGGGTTGTAGGAGCCTGGACTCTGTTCACGAGGAGTGCCTGTGTACTAGCTTGCTAGCAATCAGGGTAGAGAGAGACCAGTGCTGACGGCTGCCACCTAGCTGCACTTCCTAGCCCAAAACATGAGCCCTGTGGGGCTGCTAATACGCACAGCACCTAAGTGCTGAAAATTGGGCGGACAAACCCTGTGGTTGGGGCTGAACCTTAGAGCCCATTGTCAAGGTGCCTAGAGCGGGGCACGGCTCCTGAGGTGGCAGACTTTGTTAGCACGCACATGGCTGGGGCAGGGCTGACATCTGAGCCCATTATCAGCACTCACAGACTTGGGGCAGAGGGGAGATCTGAGGGTGAGCCCAACAGCTGTGGACTTTGTTGGCATGTACACGGGGTAGTCAACAGCATCACAGATTTGCACAAGTCCAGTGGAAAGCCCCTGGGGAGGAGTATGCAGGGGTTTCTTTCCTGGTGGGAACACTCTGGTTCCACCTACCTCACACTGCAGCTTGGAGACGGATCTGGGGCAGACAAGTCCTGGGAAAGCCCTAAGAGAGAGGCAGCCCAGGTCCCAGGCAACAGCAAAACTGCCTTGATTCCTGCAGGCACCATGCTCCAGGCTCTGGTGACAGCCCAGAACTAGGTCTGGAATGAACACAGTAGAGAAAGGAATACGACCTTGGGCTGCTTCTGGGCAGAACTGTGGATACCTGCACAGGTGCTGCCCAGGTTCACTGTGACCACATGGGCATCACTTGCTTCAGCACTAACCTCCTTGGGGACAGAACACACACTTAAGCACAAGGGACCCTTATTGAACCTGACTCTCAGGGCTTCTACTTCAACAACTGGAGAGCAGACTCTGCCACTGTCAGGGCTGTGACAGCCATGGAACAAAGAGGAGGCCCCGTCCAATATCCATTGCAGGCTCTAGACACCACAACATCAATCACATCCCCTATCAAGGGGATAACAGCCAACATACTCTGAGGAAAGATGTGGCAGCATCCATACCAAAAACAGCCCTTGCATAAAAATATTGGACTAACACAGTCTATACAGGGCCACTCCCACATAATAACAACACTTTAAGACCACAGTAGATAACTTTCTCTGTTTCTATGAATTTAGGAAGAATAGTTAAAAAGCAGAGAAACTACTTCCAATTAAAAGAACAATACCCCAAAAGAATAATGAAAATGACCTTGCCAGTCCACTAGACCCTGAGTTCAGAAAGTAATAAAATGCTAAAGGAATTAAGAATTATTGATAGAAATTCAGATCAGTGTAACAAGGAACTAGAAACTATCTTTCAAAATTAGACAACTCAATTACTGAGATAAAAACCAAACCAGAAGCAATGAATAGCAGACTAAATAACAGAGAAGAATGAATAAGTGATCTGGAAGATAGGATAATGGAAAGCACCCAATCAGAACAACAGAAAGACAAATGGAAAAAAAAGAAAGCAACGTACAAGATTAATGAGATAATATAAAGCATGCCAACCTATGCATAATAGATCTTCCAGAAGGAGATGAGAGAGAGAGAAAGGGATTAAAAATGGATTTGAAGAAATTATGTCGGAGAATTTCCTGCACCCAAAGAAGAAAACAGATATCCAGGTACAGCAAACACAGAGGGTCCCAAACAAGATGAACCCAAACAGACCCACACTGAGACATATCATATATATATATATATATTTTTTTTTTTTTTTGATGTGGACCATTTTCAAACTCTTTACTGAATTTCTTACAATATTGCTTCTGTTTGATTTTTTGGCTGCAAGGCATGTGGAATCTTAGCTCCCTGACCAGGGATCAAACCTGCACCCCCTGTAGTGGAAGGTGAAGTCTTAACCACGGGAAGTCCCGTGACATATTATATTTAAAAGGCAAAAGTTAAATATTCTAAAGGCAGTAAGAGAAAACATAGAGTCAGTTACAAGGGAATTCGCATAAGGCTATCAGCTGATTTCTCTGCAGCAATTTTGCAGGGCAGAAGGGAGTTGCATGATATATTCAAAGTCCTGAAAAGGAAAAATCTGCAACCTAGGATACTCTACCCAGCAAGATTATCATTTAGAATAGAAGGAGAGAGAAAGAATTTCTCAGACAAGCAAAAACTAAAAGATTACAGCAGTACTAAACCTAACCTAAAAGAAATATTCTATTTCTTCTCTAAATAGAAAAGGTAAGAATCTATAGGAAAGGAAAAATCACAATAGGAAAGGCAAATAGATAAAAAAGATTATCAAATAAGTCAGTACAAAGATTAAAAGCCAATAAATTTTTTTTGTAAAAGTGATTGTAACCACAATTAACAGCAGAAGGTAAACATGAAGATGTAAAATAGGACATCAGAATCACAAAATGTGGGAGAAGGGAGTAAAGAAAATGTAGATCTTTTAGAATGTGTTTGAACTTATATGACCAGCAGTCTAAAGAAATATAGTTATGGGTTAATATACATGAAAACCAGGGTAACCACAAATCAAAGAACAAAAAGAAAGGAATTCAAGCATAATACAAAAGAAAACTATCAAACCATGAAAGGAGAAACAAATGAAGAAAGAACTATAAAATCAACTGGACAACAAGGTTTGGCAATAAATACACGTGTAGCAATAATTACCTTCAATGTTAATGGACTAAGTGCTCTGATCAAAACATGAGTGGCAGATTGGATTAAAAAAACAAGAATATACAATATGCTGCCTACTTTAGGGTGAAAAGCACACACATATATTGAAAGTGAGAGGATGGAAAAAGATATTTCATGCCAAAGAAAATGACAAAAAAGCAGGGGTAGCAATACTCATATCAGACAAAACAGACTTTAAAACAAAGCCCATAAAGAAAGAAAAAGAAGGACACTATGTAATGATAAAGGGATCAATACAAGAGGATGATATTATACCCAATATAGGAGCACCTAAATATATAAAACAAATGCTAACAGACATAAAGGGAGAAATTGACAAGAATACAATAACAGTAGGGAATTTTAACACCCCACTGATATCAACAGACAGATCTTCCAGACATAAAGCAAGAGATCCTAAATGACACAATAGAACAGAGAGACTTAGTTGATATCTAAAGGACACTACATTCAAAAAAGCCAGAATACACATTCTTTTCAAGTGTGCATGAACATTCTCTAGAATTGCCCACATACTAGGACACAAAATAAGCCTCAACAAGTTTAAGAGGACAAATTATTTCAAGCATTTTTTCCTAACCACAATGGCATCAAACTAGAATCCACACACACACAAAACAAAATCACATGGAGACTAAACAACGTGCTACTAAAAAATTAATGGGTCAATGATGAAATCGAAAGAAGAAATCAGAAAATACCTCGAGACAAATGATAATGAAAACACAACTTTACAAAATCTATGGGATGCAGCAAAACCACTTCTAAAAGGGAAGTTCATAGCAATACAGGCCTTCCTCAAGAATGAAGAAAAATAAACAACCTAACCTACCACCTGAAAGAATTAGAAAAAGAACAAACAAAACCCCAAGTCAGCGGAAGGAAGGAAATAATAAAGGTCAGAGAGGAAATAAACTATAGATCAAAAAACAATAGAAAAGATAGATAAAACCAAGAGCTATTTTGAAAAGATAAAATCAACAAACTTCTAGCCAGACTCACCACGAAGAAAAGAGAGACGAACCAAATAAAGAAAATAAGAAATAAAAGAAGAGGAATAACGACCTATACTGCAGATACAAAAAAATCAGAAAATACTATAAACAGCTATATGTCAACAATTTGGACAGCTTAGAAGAAATGGACACGTTTCTAGAAACATACAACCTGCCAAAATTGAGTCAAGAAGAAATAGATAATTGGAACAGACCAGTCACTAGATGTGAAATAGAATCTGTAATAAAAAAAAAAAACAAAACTCCCTGCAAACAGAAGTCCAGGACTGGATAGCTTCACTGGGGAATTCTACCAAATATACAAAGAGCTTATGCCAATCCTTCTCAAACTATTCCAAAAGATTGAAGAGGAGAGAACACTCCCAAGTTCATTCTATGAAGCCACCATCACCCTGATACCCAAACCAGAAGATACTACAAAAAAAAAAAAAGAAAATTATAGGCCAATATCTTTGATGAATACAGATGCAAAAAACCTCAACAAAATATTAGCAAACTGAATCCAACAATACGTGAGAAGGATCATATACCATGATCAAATTGGATTCATTCCAGTGTTGCGAGGATGGTTCTACATACCCAGATCTATCAATGTGATACACCACATTAACAAAAGGCAAAAAACATATGATCATTCTCAGTAGACACAGAAAAAAAAACAATAAAATTCAACATCCATTCATGATAAAAACTCTCAACAATATGGGTATAGAGGGAATATATCTCAACATAATAAAAGCTATTTATGCCAAACCCACAGCCAATATAATACTCAATGGTGAAAAGCTGAAAGCCTTCCCACTAAAATCTAGAAAAAGACAAGGATGCCCAGTCTCACCACTTCTATTCAACATAGTATTGGAAGTCCTAGTCACAGCAATCAGACAAGAAATAAAAGGGATCCAAATCAAAAGGGAAGAGGTAAAACTGTCACTGTTTGAAGATGTCATGATACTCTACATAGAGAACCCTAGAGACTTCACACAAAAACCATTAGAACTAATAAATTCAGCAAGGTCGCAGAATACAAGATTAATATACAGATATCTGTTGCATATCTTTATACTAACAAATATCAGAAAGTTAAAAAAAATCCCATTTAAAACTGTCAAAAATAATAAAATACCTAGGAACAAGCTTAACGAAATCTTAACCAAGGAGGTGAAAGACCTATACACTGAAAACTCTAAAATATTGATAAAGGAAATTGACTATGATTCTAAGAAATGAAAATAAATCCCATGCTCTTGAATTTTTAAAATGACCATACTACTCAAAGCAATCTACAGATTTACTGTGATCCCTTATCAAAATACCCATGACATTTTTCACAGAATTAGGACAAATAATCCTAAAATTTACATGGAATCACACAAGACCCAGAATTGCCAGAGCAATCCTGAGGGAAAAAATAAAGCTGGAGGCGTAACCCTCACAGACTGCAGACAATACTACAAAGCTACAGTAATCAAAACAGTGTGGTATTAGCAGAAAAACAGACATATAAATCAATGAAACAGACTTAAGAGCCCAGGAATAAAGCCATACACCTATGGTTAATTAATCTATGACAAAGGAGACAAGAATATACAATGGAGAAAAGACAGTCTCTTCAGCAAATGGTGTTGGGGAAGCTGGACAGCTGCATGTAAATCAATAAAATTAGAACACTCCCTCAAACCATATACAAAAATAAACTGAAAATGGTTTAAAGACCTAAATATAAGACATGGCACCATAAAACTCCTAGAAGAGAACACAGGCAAAACCACCTCCTAGAAGAGAACACAGGCAAAACCACAGGCATAAATCATAGCAATATTTTCTTAGATCAGTCTCCCATGGCAAAAGAATTAAAAGCAAAAATAAACAAATGGCAACTAATCAAACTTAAAAGCTTTTGCATCAAAGGAACCCATCAATAAAATAAAAAGACAACCTATGAAATGGGAGAAAATATTTGCAAAGGATGAGACCAAAAAGGGATTAATTTCCAAAATATACTAATAGCTCATACAGCTCAATACCAAAAAAAAAAACCCAACCCAATTAAAAAAATGGGCAGAACTGGTGGGGGACAAAGAGAGATGGACTGGGAGTTTGGGGGTTGGTAGAGGCAAACTGTTATATTTAGAATGGATAAACAAGGTCCTACTGTATAGCACAGGGAACTATATACAGTCTCCTGGGATAAACAATAATGAAAAATAATATTAAAAAAGTCTCTGTGTAAAACTGAGTCACATTGCTGTACAGCAGAGATTGGCACAACATTGTAAATCAACTCTACTTTAATAAAAAAAATGGGCAGAAGACCTAAATAGACATCTCTTGAAAGAAGACATACAGATGGCCAACAGGCACATGAAAAGATGCTCAACATCGATAATTATTAGAGAAATGCAAATCCAAACCACAATGAGGTATCACCTCCCACCAGTCAGCATGGCCATCATCAAAACATCTACAAATAATAAACCCTGGAGAGAGTGTGGAGAAAAGGGAACCCTCCCACACTGCTGGTGGGAATGTAAATTGGTGCAGCCACTATGGAAAATGATCTAGCAATCCTACTTCTGGGCATATATTTTGAAAAGATGAAAACTCTAATTTGAAAAGATACATGCACCCCAATATTCATAGCAGCAGTATTCATAATTGCTAAGACATGGAAACAACCCAACTGCTCATCAACAGACAATTGGTTTAAGAAGATGTGGTATATATTTATACAATTGAATATTACTCAGCCATGAAAAAGAATGTAATACTGCCACTGGCAGCAACATGGATGGACCTAGAAAATTCTATGCTTAGTGAAATGTCAGAGAAAGACAAACGTCATATATCACTTACATGTGGAATCTAAAAAATAATATAAACGAACCTATATACAAAACAGAAACAGACTCACAGACATAGAAAACAAATTTATGGTTACCAAAGGCGAAAGGGTGTGGGGGAGGGAGAAATTAGGAGTATGGGATTAACAGATACAGACTATTACACATGAAACAGATAAGCAACAAGGATTTACTGTATAGTACAGGGGACTATATTCAATATCTTATAATAACCTATAATGGAAAATAATCTGAAAAAAAATAACTGAATCACTTTGCTGTATAACTGAAACTAACACAATATTGTAAATCAACTATATTCGGTTAAAATAAAACTCATAAAGTATAGCTTAGTGTAATTGTAGCTCTTTTTTTCTTTAGTGGTATATAAAATAAAATACATCTTTGAACTGATTCTTTAAGTCTTACATTCTATGATGTACGATAAGTAGAGAGAATCAAACGAATCACATGTTGGAGTGACCTGATGCATCTCTGTCCATGCTAAGGTGTAACTGCCACTGGGACCAGACCGGTCAGTCTTTGGGACAGATTTCCTGCTCCCTACGTGGAACACCATGCATACTTATTTTAGAAACACTTGGTTTTCTAGCCTTCCATTGTTTATGAATCTCCTGAGAGATATATTTTATCTTCTAAACTTATGAATGTACAAATGAATGGGTGAATGAATAAATATGAATGGCCTAGAAGTCACTGCGCCTCCTTCAAGGGACTGCGCCTCTCCACTCTGGCGGGATGATTTTGTACCTATCATCCCACCAGAGATGATAATTTCTCTGGTGTCCAATTTCCTTTCACCCTTGGATAGGAAGGATCATTTTACTGTCACCCTGTACTCCTTGCTCGCTATACGTATGGACTTAATAAAGAAATGAGGCAGACGGATACACTATACTGCCTTCAGTCACTCTTCCACGAATGCCCAGCCTTGGCTCAAGAGGAAGGTAATGTTATCTGCAAACTGCAATCACCTGAGTTTACATTTGCAAGGGAAATGGTAACCTAGGAACAATCCTTTACTTCGAGGGGATTAGCGCTTCAGCTGATTTTGGACTCTCTTATTGGTTTCTATAAATTTTTAACAGCTTGAAATGGCATTAAACTCTGCAGAGAGCACAGTATAATGCCACTAATCCTGTTGATCTTACATTGCTTTACAGAGGCAAGAACAGCAATAAATCCTTTTATGTGTAAATCAGGAGAGATGTTAGCCATTTCTCTGCAAGGACATACTTTATTACTAGAGTTGGCTGATATAAGTTAGAACTCAAGTATTAAATTTGAAATGTCTTTTTTCTTCCCTTTGCTAGTCCGCTGATTCTCTTCCCTCTCCCGTTTCCCCTTCCCCAAATAACTGAACCTTTCCTATATCTATCCGTCCGCCCATCCATCCATCCATCCATCCATCCATCCATCCATCCATCCATCCATCCAT